>NW_025813409.1:0-7067 GCF_021976095.1 Xenia sp. Carnegie-2017
TCATCTAAAAGTAAGGGTGAGTCATCTAAAAGTGGGGTGAGTCATAAACTAAGGGTGAGTCATCTAAAAGTAAAGGTGAGTGGTGTAAAAGTAAGGGTGAGTCTTCTAAAAGTAAGGGTGACACTTTTATAAGTAAGGGTGAGTCATCTAAAAATAAGGGTGAGTCATCTAAAAATAAGGGTGAGTCATCTAAAAGTAAAGGTGAGACTTTAAAAAGTAAGAGTGAGACTTTTAAAAGTAAGGGTGAGACTTTTAAAAGTAAGGGTGAGTCATCTAAAAGTAAGGATGAGTCTTTTAAAAGTAAGGGTGTGTCTTCTAAAAGTAAGGGTGAGTCATCTAAAAGTAAGGGTGAGTCATCTAAAAGTTAGGGTGTGCCTTATAAAAGTAAGGGTGAGTGGTGTAAGAGTAAGGTTGAGTGCTTTAAAATTTAAGGTGAGTAGATGTAGATGAGTAAATTTATAGTTAAATACATACCCAAACGATAATATACATAGTGCCACACCGCTGACCTGATGTAACTGTACCACCATCTTCCCCATTAAACTTTAATGTCAAAACTCTGTCTGTTCTTGTTTTGTAATTTGTTGAACTTTAGGATGGCTGTGATTCAAATTACATCTGAAATTCTTGTGATTTAAAAATGATTGATTATAAATTTTTAATGGCTTGACATTCCTCATCCTCATCTAATTGATATATAAACAACAATCAATATTATTATGTTAACCATGAAAAGATAAAGCAATAGATAGTAATTAAAAGAAACTTTAAAAAAATGAAAATGAAGTTTTGTATTGTTGTTGCTTTTTTGGATTGTTCATTCTGAAACAACAACCCACCAATTTTACCATAAACATGTTTCGACTTGTTTAAGTCATCATCTTTTAGTATGTGAATGAAGTAAATTGTTTACAATGTCAAATTTATAATATAGGAGGATACATTGTACATGATACATATTAGTTAAAAAAAAGTATACTAAAAATTAACACATTTTATTCTTAATTTTCATACTGAAGATGAATGACTTAATGTAAGTAAAACAGCAATGTTTATGGGAAAAAATTTTTTTGTTTATTTTAAATCGTTCTTAAGCAGTTTCTCAGAGAATCATAAACATAAACTTCTGAGATAAAACATACATTGAGATAAAACATTGTTGTCTTCTTTACAACAAAAACCAATCACCTTTTGTATAAATATAACAAAATAACACCACACACCTGCTTTTTTCTGTCAGCTGGATGAAACAAACAAAGAATTGTTCTGTTTAACAACAACCTTGAGTGTCCTCTCTCTTGACGTAGCCGTTCGGAGTTCTCATATCGTCGACGGGACGACGAATTCAGCATAAAAATAGCTCTTGTCATTCTTTTTCATACTTAAAAAAAGCATTATTCCGCGATCAGCAATGTGCCCTCACACTTGGCGACTTATAAAATGTAACGAATTTCCCTTACTATCTATCGTCGACGTAATTTGCGCTCAAACGAACATTGACAAAGATCTCCTTTTACTTTGGGATTTCAATTTGATTCTCTGTCGTGTGATAAAACGACAAAAAATGTTAAAAACTTCAATAGATCACACAAAGGTGATCATATTCTTTTGCCCGCCATTCCGTTGTACGCTTATCATGCTTTCAAAATGTTTTCCTCCCCTCCTGATTTCAATCAACAAGTATCATTTCAATATTCTGTGCTTCTTTCTTATAAAAACATCTGACAAGTAGGTACGGTTTCCACACCCTTTGTTGGTAAGAAAGATTCCCATTGGATACATTTTAAAGGGGAACTCCACCCAAAAATAATGTTGGTCTTAAAAGTTCCATTTTTATGCAAAGGTTACTATATTTTGAAATTTTTACATCAGCTATTTTATTTTTGACAAAATCGCGTCTTCAAGTGCGCTATTTGAGCTGTTTTGAGGCTTAGCAGCGTGGGCACAGAAAGCGTCAGGAAATTATTTTGACGTCATATCGTCAAACTGATTTGGAGTTGAGTTTACAACAAAGTAAAATAATAACGCACAGCCTAGCACAAAACAGAACAATCGCTTATAATGGCTTTTTGGAAGAACTCGGCCTAATTCACCAATCGATAGTGAAATGGAAGACAATCCAACAAACAATATTCGGCCATATCAGTTTGAGCCCGAATGGCCGGCTGATGAACACGAAGAAGCTCACCAGTTTGAGGATAACGAAGAACAGGAATTTTTGTATATTGACCATGAATCTCGGCGCAACAATCTTGAATGGTGGGTAGTAAAATGTTATATTATTCTAGACCATTGTTTCTATCTCAAAAGTACGTATTCAGTTTTTGAAGTTGACCACGTCCACACACACATAATACTTTAGATTTTAAAGTTTTTATTGTAAGATACAATTCTTATTGAAGTTTTGACATTTACTTTTCAAGATCCTTTCTTTTAACATATTCAGGTGTCAATGTGGTAACTGCCAAATAATGGATAATAACGAGGAATGTTTATGCTGCAAAGAGATTTCCAATATTTGTGACAAAAATTTAGAGGCAGTAGAAACGAATGAGACCACCGAAGTCCCTTTGTGCATTACACAACATCCTGGTTTTGAGCCTGTTTGTCTTAACAGGTGGGTTTTACAAACAGCTTGGTACCAGTACAAGCAGCAATATGAGGTAGCATATGATGGGCCCGAAGACAAACTGTATTGCCATATTGCATATAGACAGTTGGCAAGATGGTGCTGGGGTATCTTGGGTAGAGAAGTGAGAGTCATCTTGCCATCATGTGCAGTTACTAGCATTAGAGAAACATTTCCTCCACCTGGCCTTGCAGAAGAATTTCAATTTGAAGGCTTTCACTATGTTGATGAATGAAGTATTTTATTATGATATAGGTATACCCATTACAATTACTTTGTATGTCAATATTAAACTGGCATAGCCAGCTCATTTATAGGTCATGCTATGCACATTTATTATTATTAATTTATTACAAAAAAAAAAGATTTACAAAGAAATGATTATAAATGTGGCTTGGCTATTACACTGGTTATAATATAACTATAATTAATTACATGAATAGTTTGTGTAATGCAGTGGTGAAACTAGCTATAGCAAAAGGTTTTGCTATGTTAATATTTAAGAATGAACATTTTTTAAGTAGTACAAAAGTTGTCTTCACTGATTCAACGTCATATTATATGCGTATGGCAAAACCTATTGCCATAGCTAACATCACCACTGACATTTTATGCAAATCTAGACTGATGTTCCTTTACAAGTACTTCTTTCCTGGGTGGATGTGATTTAGAAATGTTCTTTGGAAGATTCTCGCCATGATGTACAAGTTCAATCTCCTCAGTTTTGCATGCATTCACAACCTCCACAAGTAGTTTATCAATGTACTGGTACTCTTTCTTTTCTTTCATTGCTTTTACAACCCATTGCTTCTGTGTTTTAGCAAAAATCATTTTGTAACGGTCTTGCCCTTTGTTTGTCCCTGACTTAATGACTGCTTTATCACGTTTAATATTGTTGTTGTGATCTAATGCTGCTAACTGAGTGCGGGCTACCATCCCAGGAAATGAAAAATGCTCTCGCTTTGGGCAATATTTCAGTAAAAGGGAATGGTAAACCTCCAAATCTCCTGTGTGACAAAACTCAGATAGCTTCCGCAGGTCTTTAGAAGCCTCTTGTCACATGTCACCTTCTGCAGCGATATATGCTTGTGAAGTAGGAGATAACCACTTCTTCTGCTTTGTTTCTTTTTCTGTTAATTGTTGGTGGCAACATTGATGAAAATATGTGTTCCCCTTCCAGAAATGCTTGTTGGAAATGTGGTTAAGGACAGACTTCCATTTTTCCACCAATTCTTCTGCATTCTTGTTACAACTTGCAGAGCACCACCAAAGATGATTAGAAATGGACTCAATCCAATGGGTCAAGTCATCATTTCCTTAATGTTAGCCTTCTTTGTTAGTTTTTTGTTTAGACAATTGATCAATATGAGGGTGTTCGTTTTTCATAGCACTGGCAATTTTTACAATGGTTTTATGTAGGATTATTTTCTAACCGTAATGAGTTACACAACCATGTTTATTATTATTCAATGTTTATTAAGGGCAATAGATTGGTTTCACATCAGTGGAAACTGTTGTTAAGGTTGAATTCGGAGGACAAGCAAACGGCATTACGCACAGTTTCCACACAAAGAAACCTTCGTATTTTTTAAAAAATAATATTAATCGACATTCAAGTTCTATATGTAGTGCGGAAACTGTGCGATAATGGCCTTTATGGATGTGAAAACGTTTTATTAAAACAGAATACAAATAACCAGCTCAATACTTGCATGTAAGCTATAAAAGTTGCTTGTGTATATACCTACGAATAAAAAATTCTGACGTTTCGAAAAGAAACATTTTGTGATTAGGAGAAGCATTTTGACGCAAGTTTATTATGACAATGACTTTACATAAAGCTTTGAGGAGCAATTGACGAAATGACGTCAATACAAGCCGCTGACATATTTCTGCTCCCACGCACTGGATGCCCTAGCTGCAGCATTTCAACTCATTTTTTGTGAAAATATTGAATCAAACAAACAAAAAAATTGCCGCATATTTATTTTCACGGGACAGACAAAGTTTTAAGACCAACATTATTTTTGGGTGGAGTTCCCCTTTAAGAGAAATGGAAAAAATTATATATATCTCATAAAGATCAACAAATGAAATGAATAAATTAAATGTGAAGTCATTGCCATTATGAAATATGTTCATTGAAACTTTCAATTTCAAAAGTGATCATGTACTGTTCAGCTATTTAAACTCTTTGAGCAATAAATCTTTTTGAAACATAAAGGAACATTTTACACCGACTTTTCTGTCAGGTGGAAACAAAGCAAACAACTGAAAAAGAAATAATGTGAAACATGGCGTTACCTTTTGTCCTCTCGTCGTAGTCATTTTAAATCATAAAGTTCACTTCTGCTTATAACTCTATCTGCTGCACACTTATTAATCCATCCTCACACTTCACGACAGAAGTAATATTAAGAATTTTTCATAACATCAACGCAATTCAGCTTTAAATTAAACCCACCGAGCCATTATTAAATGTTCACACACAACAAGATGGCCGCAATCTATTCAGATGACTTCCATTTCATTACCACGCCCCTCGACTTACCACGTTCGTTAATGCTTCAAATCCCTTCCTTGCTTGCCGCTTTCACTGTACTGCCATCGCCGTCCCCCCTGACTTACTGCTTTCCCTGCGCTGTCTTCGGCCCCCCTTGACTTACTTAATACTGCAGATTATATTACAGGTCACGATATTCATCAAATTATACAAATTATTCAGTAAATCATTTAAATTATTCATATTACTTCAATTCTTATTCCGGTTCATTATGATCATTGCAGGAGTATTATAATTACTTTAAACTATTGACAAAAAGACAATTTACAATATTATTTTATTGCATTTATCTATCAAAATTGTGTGGGGCAATTTTGACAGACAAAGCATTTAACTTAAACTTCATCTAAATAAAGTAGGAAGGAAGGGGAACTTCCAACTTTGTTTAGATTGACAATTATACATATAGTGGAGCCAAACTATAATCTTAACTATATCTATCTATATTACCATAAGCAATATTCACTGAACATCATTCTGGGCTGGTTTTCCTTGAACAATTACCATTAACAGCATTATTATCATCGTTTCCCTTCAATTTCACTTGTATCGGCATCTGAAAATAGAATGTGTTTCCAACAGATTTTTAAACACAAAAACATATATTAAACATATTTCATTTTGATGAAGTAAAAAAAAATGAAGATTTTTTGTGTTTAAATTGGGTTGTAACATATACAACACGCAAAAAAATACCGTTACCATTATTCAAATTGCTCATCGTCGGTTTTCAAATAATGGCAAAAAAGAATGTTACTAAAAGAATGTATAATCTTTGAAGATGAATCATCTCAAAAGCAATATCTGCAAATTACAACCATTTACAACACAACGCTTCAATAATTGACAAAACAAAGTCAACTCATGGTTTGAAGAGTTCCGCAGAAGCCGCATTGTCATCAAAAACAAGCATCGTAAGGCAAAAAGTGCGACGAAATTTTAGATGGAAAACATAACGAAGCAGCAAAAATCGCATATTGATACATATGTCAATAACAAAACATACCATGTTTGTTGTCCATTATCTGCTGACACAACGTGCAATTTTTTCCCAATTACTCCATTTGCAGCCAGAGTCCATTGATTTTACTTCTTTCTAACACACTTCTTTTGCATTTGTAGCGCACCAATGTTCATTACATTGAACTCCACTGCTAACAATCTTTGACGATGAGTCATCTCAAAAGCAATATCTGCGAATTAAAACCATTTGCAACACGCTTCAATAACCTGTGCGAGGGAAACTTAAACAGAAGTTCAATTCTTGGTTTAAAATCGCATAAAACACTTAGGAAGAAGTTATTCTTTTCTCAAAAAACAGGCATCAAAAACATAACCTAGAAGCGAAAAACGTCAATGGCAGCGACTGTCGTACTTAAAAAAAACATCTGAAGAGACAATAACAAAACATACCAATTCTTTTTTTCATCTATAGTCCATAATCTCTTAAGACTTTGCCCAATTTCTTCCCCAATAACATCAACATTTCATTGAAATAGTCATTTAGTCCAACTGCTGAGATGTTCACCAGATATTTTTCTTTAACTCCATTGCTTAGATGGTCCAAACGTATTCGCTGTATTTTTAGTCCATTTGCTTCTTGTCATCAACGCGGGGTAAATTACTCCAAGTTATCGTACTTTTGGTGAAAATCACCAAAAATTCAACAAACATTACAGTCATAAAACACATATTTTCGGACTAATTTATATAAATTCATGGGAAATTTCCAAAAGTTAGAAATGTCTTTAAAAAACATGTTGAAATGAAATAATTCCTTCTTCAAACAGTACATAAGCTGCTAATAATTTGATTAATTTCTACACGAAAAAAAATATCACTTAAATAAATTCTCTGGAAATATTCCATAATATT
>NW_025813410.1:15000-17500 GCF_021976095.1 Xenia sp. Carnegie-2017
TTTTAATTTTAATTTTAATTTTAACCCTTAATTTTAATTTTAATTTTAATTTTAATTTTAATTTTAATTTTAATTTTAATTTTAATTTTAATTTTCTTAATTTTAATTTTAATTTTAATTTTAATTTTAATTTTTAATTTTAATTTCTTTTAATTTTAATTTTTAATTTTAATTTTTAACTCCTAAATCTCCCAAATTCCCAACCCTAACCCCTAACTTCCTAAATTCCCAAATTCCCAACTCCTAACCTCCCAACTCCTAAACTCCTAAATTCCCAACCCCAACCCTAACCCCAACTCCTAACCCCTAACCCTAACTCCCCACCCCTAACCCCAACTCCTAACTCCTAACCCCAACCCTAACCCTAACTCCTAAATCCCAACTCCTAAACCCCAAACCCCAACTCTCCTAACCTCCTCAACTCCTAACTCCTAACCCTAACCCCTAATCCCTAACTTCCTAACTCCCAAACCCCTAACCCTAACCCTAACTCCCAACTCCCTAACCCCTAAACCCTAACCCCAAATTCCCTAAATTTAACCCCAACCTTAACCCTAACTTTAAATCCTCCTAACTTTCCTAAACCTTAACCTTAACCCTAACCCTAACTCTTTAATTTTAACTTTAAATTTTCAATTTTAATTTTAATTCTTAAATTTTAATTTTAATTTTTAATTTTAATTTTACTTTTAATTTTAATTTCTCTTAATTTTAATTTTAATTTTTAATTTTAATTTTAATTTCTCTTAATTTTAATTTTAATTTTAATTTCTAATTTTTAATTTTAATTTTAATTTCTTAATTTTAATTTTAATTTTAATTCTTTTAATTTCCTTAATTTCCTAATTTTAATTTTTAATTTTAATTTTAATTTTAATTTTAATTCTTAATTTTAATTTTAATTTTAATTTAATCTTAATTTTAATTTTAATTTAATTTTAATTTTAATTTTAATTTTAATTTTAATTTTAATTTTAATTTTAATTTTAATTTTAATTTTTAATTTTTAATTTTTAATTTTAATTTTAATTTTAATTTTAATTTTAATTTTAATTTTAATTTTAACTTTTAATTTTAATTTTAATTTTAATTTTAATTTTTTTTAATTTTAATTTTAATTTTAATTTTAATTTTAATTTTAATTTCTTAATTTTAATTTTAATTTTAATTTTAATTTTAATTTTAATTTTAATTTTAATTTTAATTTTAATTTAATTTTAATTTTAATTTTAATTTTAATTTTAATTTTAATTTTAATTTTAATTTTAATTTTAATTTTAATTTTAATTTTAATTTTAATTTTAATTTTAATTTTAATTTTAATTTTAATTTTAATTTTAATTTTAATTTTAATTTTAATTTTAATTTTAATTTTAATTTTAATTTTAATTTTAATTTTAATTTTTAATTTTAATTTTAATTTTAATTTTTAATTTTAATTTTAATTTTAATTTTAATTTTTAATTTTAATTTTTAATTTTAATTTTAATTTTAATTTTTTTAATTTTAATTTTAATTTTAATTTTAATTTTAATTTAATTTTAATTTTAATTTTAATTTTAATTTTAATTTTAATTTTAATTTTAATTTTAATTTTAATTTTAATTTTAATTTTAATTCTTAATTTTAATTTTAATTTAAATTTTAATTTTAATTTTAATTTTAATTTTAATTTTAATTTTAATTTTAATTTTAATTTTAATTTTAATTTTAATTTTAATTTTAATTTTAATTTTAATTTTAATTTTAATTTTAATTTTAATTTTAATTTTAATTTTAATTAATTTTAATTTTAATTTTAATTTTAATTTTAATTTTAATTTTAATTTTAATTTTAATTTTTTAATTTTAATTTTAATTTTAATTTTAATTTTAATTTTAATTTTCTTAATTTTAATTTTAATTTTAATTTTAATTTTAATTTTAATTTTAATTTTAATTTTAATTTTAATTTTAATTTTAATTTTAATTTTAATTTTAATTTTAATTTTAATTTTAATTTTAATTTTAATTTTAATTTTAATTTTAATTTTAATTTTAATTTTAATTTTAATTTTAATTTTTTTAATTTTAATTTTAATTTTAATTTTTTAATTTTAATTTTAATTTTAATTTTAATTTTAATTTTAATTTTAATTTTAATTTTAATTTTAATTTTAATTTTAATTTTAATTTTAATTTTTAATTTTAATTTTAATTTTAATTTTAATTTTAATTTTAATTTTAATTTTAATTTTAATTTTCTCTTAATTTTAATTTTTTAATTTTAATTTTAATTTTAATTTTAATTTTAATTTTAATTTTAATTTTAATTTTAATTTTAATTTTAATTTTAATTTTAATTTTAATTTTAATTTTAATTTTAATTTTAATTTTAATTTTAATTTTTTTAATTTTAATTTTAATTTTAATTTTAATTTTAATTTTAATTTTAATTTTAATTTTAATTTTAATTTTAATTTTAATTTTTAATTTTAATTTTAATTTTAATTTTAATTTT
>NW_025813410.1:27500-38330 GCF_021976095.1 Xenia sp. Carnegie-2017
GATGTACGTCACATGATTTCTTTTGATCTCTCTGATCATGTACAAGCAGCTAGCACATCTCAAAGTCAGAGAGCAGATCAACCTTTGCAATCAAACAACACTCTTTCAGATGTACTTGACAACATAGAGGCAATACGTGAACCGCAGAGAGCTCCTAAGAAAAATAAAGGTAAGAAAGAAAAATCAAAAGCAAAAATCATCCAAGCGACAAGAAACGCATGACAACAACAACAACAACGAAACAGCAACGCAAGACGACCCTACACCCCCTACAGATGACGTCTCTACACCTCCTACAGACTACGTCTCTACACCCTCTACATCATTCAACCCTACATCTCTTACACCCCTTGCATATCCTAAATCTACACCATCTGCACCCCTTGCAACAGACGACTCTTTACAATCAAACCACGGAGAAGTGAGAACAGTTGAATCACCAAATGTAGAAAATTCTGATACAGATTCAAATATTCAATCACCTTCTAAAACACATTCTGCAATAAATCAAACGCAAGCTGCAAACGAAATAAGACAGATTAGAAAAGAGATGCGTCGCGAAAAAGAAACATCTTCTGAAACACCTCCTCAAGCAAAAAAACGTTGCGTGCGATCGGAAAATGACGAGTGCTATTATGATGATACAACAAATTCGAATAATGAAGAAACTAGTGAAGTAAGAAAGAAGATAAAAAAGTGTATTGATAACGTGCTTGATAATACAAACGAGTTTTTTGGTCACATGGAAGATTACAAAGCTGAAAATTGTATGAAACGTAAATATTTGGTCGATTTTAAACGTAACTTGGAACATTGTTTGAAAAAAACTGAAAAACAGATTGAATTATGTAAATGATGTAATGGTTGCTTCATAATATACAAATTAGTGTGCATATTATAACTGATTAAAAGTTTCGTTACGTCATTGGTTATTAAAATTTATTCATAGCTTAAAGTCAGTTGTATTTTTTTGTGTGTTCTTTAAATCATAGCTTACATCGTATTTAGTATTTAATTTGAAAGTTGTTGACGAGTATGGTTGTTCATTTTTCAGGAATTGAATGGAACTGGCTGCCAACAATTTGTTTCGCTATTTGTCGGTTCGCGAGCGAGAAGGCTGGAGAGATATATTGAAAGATTTTACATTTGAACCTCACGAGTATAGGGAAACAGATTTTCCTATTTATTTCAGGCTAATTTATAGATATTTATATTCTTATATACAAGAACATTATCCGGACTCGGTTATCAGGGTTCACGTTACGTTATTTTTTAGTGTTCCGGACACGAGTAACGCCACATTAGGTGAACATTTTTCGGGATTTTTATCTTGGCTCGAGAGTGATTTTGTGAACATTTTACTTAATTTAATTGACGTTCAAGACCAAGGTGAACGTTTCCAATCCATACAAAATTTCCACGATCTGTTTCTTGATAACATAAGAGTATCTTTGCATGAATCGAGTAAGAAAAGATCAGAACGACAAAGCGAACGTACGCGTAGACGTAATTCCAGAAGAATAGGTATAATACAAGATACCCAAGCGCAACATAGGGAAGAGTTTCGTGCATCGTTGCAACTTATACCCGAAGCAGCGAGACAATTTTGGCAAAGACGTGATGAACGACGGAGACAAATACAGCGATGGCGAGTTCGCCGACGTCGTAGAAGAGTCAGACTTTTCCCTCACGAAAGGAGAAGCGGGAGAGGATTACGATAGAATTTATACGTCTTATTTCAAAATTCCGAAAACAGTACAATGTTGCCAAAATTGATTTCAGACATAGAAAATTATGTTATGCATTTTCTAAAATATATTGCATGAGATGCATGAGAACTTTCCCTAAACAGCCGTTCAACACGCATCCTTGCGACACCAAAAAATGTCCGTTTTGTTGGCGTACGAAATGTCAAGAAGATGCGGCATACAGACCTAAAAATGCGACATTTGTTTTGCACCTTGCGCTAGCCGAGAATGTTTGCAAGTTCATTACGGAAAATGTGAAACCATTGATTTGACTGGATTTAAGAAGATTGATCGAGATTTGGATGTCAACTTGAAGTGTCTCATCGATTACAAGTATGACGAGGATGCAGGAGATTGGAAGTATCCCTATTGTTCTCTGTTCAATATTCATTCTCTTCGCATGAACGAATACATGACGATTGACTCCTTTGTCGACGACTACCTCCGTTTTAGAAAAATGAATAAAGTTAAAATGAAAATTGAGAAAGAACATAAAGAGGCGGAAAAAGCTCGGTTGGACGGTCCAAAAAAACCTAAAAAGACGACTATGGAAGAACGATATAAAATAGGTATGGAAGAACGTCGTAAGGAACGCGAAAAACGACGAAGGAAACGCGAGGGTTTACCTGATGATGATGATGATGATGAAAACCTAATGAGAGAGAACGTTTGACGAAAATGGACGAGGATGACGACGACGAGTTTGATGACGAAGGATTTGATTACGATAGTTATGATAGAATGGCTGCACCCATGTTGAAATTATTCAACAGATTGGAACAAGAAGGATGTTCTATGGTTTCTTTTCCCGAAACACATATTTTTCCAGAAGATGATGCTATGATAGAAGCATTGCGCGGAGAATAGCGAACTATATGCGGTGAACAATTTCCTCATCTTGTCAAAGTTTTGGACCATGCTACGTTTGGTATAGGATACATGGACCCGGAAAGATGTCGCGACGACGAAGATCCGCAACCTCATCTAAGAGTTTATTTGAAAATGGATTACGAAGTGTACACGGATGTATACAACGAGTACATTGTTGCAGATACGACGCTTACCATTACGTTTGTTATTCCCGAACGTGTCAATCATTTTTTAGAAGGTATTGTCACCTTTGATTTGCAAACACAAGATGGTTCCGACACCTATACTTTAAATTTGAGAAGCGATAACAACTATAAGGAAATACAAGTAGCAAACGATCATATTATTTTTCTGGATAAACGATTGTATTATTCTATCATTCAAATAAAAAACGTGAATGGTGCACGTGACGAACGACAATTTATCAAATTTCAAAATAGCAATCATGCTTATTTTGCAACAGCATTGAATGAACCTCGAACCTATGACGTACGATTCTCACCTACAACTTCAGAAATTTCATTGGGAAACAAATTCAAATTTTAGATTTAAGTCAACTACCAATCACGTCCACGAAACAAAATATGGTGCTGATTGTAGGATTATTTAATCAAGTTGTCTTGTTATTTAATCAACTTTAATTGATAATTGAAAAGTAAGGGTGAGTTTTCTAAAAGTAAGGGTGAGTCTTCTATCAGTAAGGGTGTGTCCTTTAAAAGTAAAGGTGAGTCTTCTAAACATAAGGGTGAGTCATCTAAAAGTAAGGGTGACTCTTCTAAAAGTTTGTGAGTGCCTTCTAAAAGTAAGGGTGAGTCTTCTAAAAGTAAGGGTGAGTCTTCTTAAGGTAAGAATGTGCCTTCTAAAAGTAAAGGTGAGTCTTCTAAAGGTAGTGGTGTGTCATCGAAAGTAAGGGTGAGTTTTCTAAAAGTAAGGGTGAGTCTTCTAACAGTAAGGGTGTGTCTTCTAAAAGTAAGGTGAGTCTTCTAAAAGTAAAGGTGAGTCTTCTAAATGTAACAGTGCGTCTTCTAAAAGTAAGGGTGAGTCTTCTAAAAGTAAGGGTGTGTCTTCTAAAACTAAGGGTGAGTCATCTAAAGATAAGGGTGTGTCTTCTATAAGTAATAGCGTGTCATCTAAAAGTAAAGGTGTATCATCTGAAAGTAAGGTTGAGTCTTCTAAAAGTTAGGGTGTGCCTTATAAAAGTAAGGGCAAGTCTTGTAAAGTTAGGTGTGCCCTTTAAAAGTAAAGGTGAGTCTCTAAACATAAGGGGTCATCTAAAAGTAAAGTGAGTCTTCTAAACATAAGGGTGAGTCATCTAAAAGTAAGGGTGACTCTTCTAAAAGTTTAGGAGTGCCTTCTAAAAGTAAGGGTGAGTCTTCTAAAAGTAAGGGTGAGTCTTCTAAAAGTAAGGGTGAGTCTTCTAAAAGTAAGGGTGATTCTTCTAAAAGTAAGGGTGAGTCTTCTAAAAGTTTGGGTGTGCCTTCTAAAAGTAAGGGTGAGTCTTCTAATAGTTTGGGTGTGCCTCCTAAAAGTAAGGGTGAGTTTCTAAAAGTAAGGGTGAGTGTTCTATCAGTAAGGGTGTGTCTTCTAAAAGTAAGGGTGAGTCTTCTAAAGGTAAGGGTGTGTCTTCTAAAAGTAAGGGTGAGTCTTCTAAAAGTAAGGGTGAGTCATCTAAAAGTAAGGGTGTGTCTTCTAAAAGTAATAGCGTGTCATCTAAAAGTAAAGGTGTATCATCTGAAAGTAAGGTTGAGTCTTCTAAAGTTAGGTGTGCCTTATAAAAGTAAGGCTGAGTCTTAAAAAGTAAGATCATCGCTTATAGTAGATCATCGCGACGAGATCGCTGTGACGAAGATTTCGCTGTGACGAAAGATCATCGCTTTCGTCACGAAAGCGATGATCTTTCGTCACGAAAGCGATGATCTTTCGTCACGAAAGCGATGATCTTTCGTCACGAAAGCGATGATCTTTCGTCACGAAAGCGATGATCTTTCGTCACGAAAGCGATGATCTTTCGTCACGAAAGCGATGATCTTTCGTCACGAAAGCGATGATCTTTCGTCACGAAAGCGATGATCTTTCGTCACGAAAGCGATGATCTTTCGTCACGAAAGCGATGATCTTTCGTCACGAAAGCGATGATGTTTCGTCACGAAAGGGATGATTTTTCGTCACGAAAGGGATGATTTTTCGTCACGAAAGTGATGATTTTCTTTACGAAAGTAATGATTTTAAACTTCAACCTTATTTTCTCAGAGCCCAAGCCGGAGATGAGTTTATCAGCAGCAATTAATCGTCTCTCCATGATCTCGGCTTCTTGTTGTAACGCCGCTTTTTCTGACATGGCCGCCTCATATTTATCATTCAATGCCTTTAATTCATCTTCTAAAAAAATGACTACCGCTAAGGTTGTTGAAAAGTCAGTCAACATCAGCATCAACAGTCCTTCACAGGACTATACTCACCTGGACGATCTCCATCTACAAACATGTAACGATACTCCCTGGTTCAAACCATTTACTTTATTACAGATGACTTTGTTAGTTTATGTTGCAGATGCCTTTGTTAGTCTTTAATGTAGAAGACTTTGTTAATTGATATTGTATATGACCTATATAGATGACGTAATGTTTTAAGTATTTATGACGTAGTTAGTTATGATGAGTTGATATCATAGAATGACGTCGTTAGTTGACGTGTGATGTTTTAGTTTTTAGCAAAATTTAATTGTTACCCGTAGAATTATTTAAACTTTTTTGGATACGTAATATTGTTAGTATTGAAAGTTTCTGAAGTTGTTTTCAGATATGCGGTCTTCACTTCGTATTTTTAATTAACAAAGATTATTCATCTGAACGTAAGCACGTAGAAAACACATAAGAGAAGGCGCCTGGTTATTTTGTGCTTCTCATCATTGTTATATTTGCCATTCTTCATGATCGACGAACTGTTTCTTGTGTTTGACTTCAATGTTATTCGGTCTGTTTGTTCTCTTGCTAAGAATTCTTCTTCATGTTGACTAAACAAAAATGGACGGCCTAACTTGTTTGAAACTGCTAAAACGTGCAAACGAAATTTACTTTATTGGAAATATGTCTTCTCTTGTTAATCTCAGGATTCCAGCTAGCAAAGAAAGTATAAACATGAGTTACATGACACTTTTCATTTACTTGTAGCAGTAAATATTCCATAGATTGTTTCATACCCTTTTTTTTTAATTTTTTTCATCATGCTGAAAACTTCCTTCATGTCTCGACACTTTTCCATAAATCGAATAAATATATCATAACGAAACGATAATTCTTTCTCTCTGTCACAGAACATAGCATTGATTGGAACTGTTTGTACAGTTCCGAGCTTAATTTTATTTGTTTCAGGATTTGCTTCTACATAGTACCCATGTTCGTTAAATTCATGTATTTTTATAGGAAGTTTACCATGCCAAAAGTACATGACATATTTACAATCATTATCCTCTTTCTGTATTGACACATCAAAGGAGCAAATTCGCATATCTTCTTCGTTCGACCTGAACTCCATCTGTTGTTTCACCACCAGGCATTTGATTAGCAGAACCTTCTCTGTCTTTTGTTTTCATGTCTTCGTTTGATGCCATTTCTCAATAAAAAAACATGTAACATATTAAAAGTTTAAACATCTTTTCATAAACATTGAATAGTCATTCAACTTACCGGTAAAGAAGAATATGAAAAAAATTCAACAAAAAAGCGATAAAAGTTCTGCACACAGCATCAAAATATAGCGGCACTAATTTGAATAGTGCCACGTAATAAAATTATTCATTTTTATAAATTTATTATTGTGAAAGGTTGTGTGTCGCAAGCGTACATTGAAAAAAGTTATCAGAAATTGATGTAAATTCACAGTAAAGGTAAATATAATTTAATTTAAACAATACTAAGATATTAAAGTCGACGAAATGCTTGATTTTTTGTTTTAGAGGGAAGCGATTTAATATATTTTCCTGATATTATTGAAATTGTCCACGATCATCATTGTTTTACGCTATATAAGTATTTGTATGTTTAGTTTGAGTAAAAAGTAAACTAAAATTGATATTTTCAACCTTGTTCGATATATTTTGAAAAAATGGCGAAATCTCATTATGGATATAGTATGCAAAAAAAATTTGCATAATGAAAATATGGCATTATGGATATAGTATGCAAAACAATTTGCATAATGAAAATTTACATAATCATAACCAATAGATGAGGTAAGCATTTATTTATTTTTCTTTAACTATAAATTTAGTGATTATTTGTTTATTTTTTAGAATGAGTAGAAGTCTACATATTCGATTTGATAATATCAATGTTGAACATCATTCAATAAAGTTTGTAAAGGAAACAACATCATATCGTTGAATAGTGTTTTCGAGTATTTTGAAGGTGAAAACATACCTATAACATTATACGAAAAACATCATTACGCACAATGTGAGAGATTAGGGGTTGCTAAAGCATATAAAGATTCATTACATCCAACTATACAACTTGTTATGATGCATGATAAGATGATCGATGCGAAGAATCGGAATGCTTCTTTGCTTGATTTCTTTTTAATGACGCACATGCACTTAAGCCCGCCGCACACATGAGCTATTGGCTGAGCTAACAGCCACGCGTGAAATTAGCTTAGCTGATTACTCGTGTGTGCGCATAGTTTTTCCAGCGTATTTTGACACGCGTGGCCAAGAGAAAAAAATTTGTCATGTTTGATAATTTTTAACATTCGTGCCAAGAAACGCAATGTTTGCGGCTGCTGTGAGTTAAGAGCTTAGCTGATAGCCAATGTAAGCCAATAAAATCACTTACTTTGTTCACGTGATTTTACAATTATGTATGTATGTACTTACAACATGGAGGCAAATGAAATGATAGACGAGGTTGTTTCCGAAGACAAATTAGTAGAATTATGGCCAGATTATCCATGCCTCTATAATGTTCGTTCATCTGAATTTAAAGACAGAGTGATGAGGCAGAAGGCTCTGGACGAAATTGCGAAAGCAGTCAATAAAAACGGTATTTTATGCAATTTCTTGTAGACTTGTTTTGCTGTGAATTGTGAGATGTGATATTACATGAAAAACTTCTACACTCAATGCTCGACATTGCTTTGTTTAATTTTAACAGTGGAATGGGTAAAGAACAAACTGCGAACTTTAAGGAATTGCTATACGAAGGCAAAAAAGGCACCTCCTTCGGGAACTGCACGGCGGAACCTTTCTAAGAGAACTTCTTGGGTTTTGGATAAACTACAATTCTTTGAAGAGCATGTTGCCATCCGAGCAACAGCGTCTAACATGGATGATGTAAGTTTTTAGTCAATCATCAAAATAGTCATAGTTAACACATGTTCTCTTGCCATGGTACAGAACCTGCATCTGACACAAAATACTCAGTCAAATGCATACGTTGTTTCTTTGCACTATTTGTTGCATTTCTTGATGTACTGGGTTGTAACCCTAATAGTTGATAGTTCTCTCTCCATTGGCCTTGTATAAGTACCTGGTTTTCAGTGTCTTCATGATCCCGAAAATTGACATAATCATTCTTGTTCTTCTCTATCATAAAGTTATGCAAGCAGCAAGGTAATGTCAACAACTTTTTCTGGGTCAAGTTTGATAGTTGTCAGAAATACTCTAAACCTGTTGGCTAAAATGCCAAAGGCATTTTCAACTACACGTCTTGCTCGTGAGAGTCTGTAGTTAAAAATTTGTTTTGGTTTATCCAGATATCGATGAGGATAAGGTTTCATGATATCTGTTCTCAATGGGAATGCATCATCACCAATGATATGATAACAGATCTTTGTTTGGATTCCTTCAATTGCTTGTGCTTGTGGTAGTTGAAGGCAATTATCATCTAAAGCTTTAATAATGAATTTTTAAACACACCGGCATCCCCAGCTCGCCCTGTAGCCCCAACATCCACAAATAAGAATTTATAGTTTGCATCCACAAGGGCAAGAAGCAAGACACTAAAATAGTGTTTGTAATTAAAATACTCAGAGCCACTGTGTGGTGGTTGTTGTATGGCTATATGCTTTCCATCTATTGCTCCCACACAGCATGGATAGTTCCATTGTTTGTGAAAACCATCAGCAACTTTACGCCAGTCATTATCTGTCAACGGTATCTAAACATAAATAAAAAATTGATATTTCTCTTCAAAATTTACAATCTAATTAGGTTGTGTTGAGTATGAAATATTCTCCAGGCTATAGTTATAATACTTATAGTGATCATTTTCCTTTTTTACAGACAAACTCTTTGGTGGCACGTGATAACAGTGATAATGAGAATGGTTCCATGCTTCAACATGCCATAGATTCTGATGAAGATTTAAACACGCTAGATCTTACTGACAATAACCAACAGGTTATCAAGTCAACCAAACTACCAACAAAGCCAAGGGGAAAGTCATTGAAGAGAAAGTTGGAGGAAGAAGAATTAAGTGTTATGAGAAGCCTGACTTCTGCAATTGTTAATGATAGCAAAAAAGCACAAGAGGATAAAGAGCCAGGGGAATGTGAATCATTTGGAAAATTTTTAGTGGAGTCACTGAAAAAAAATGGATCAACAATCTAGACATTATGCTCAGTATCAAATCAGTAATGTGTTATTTCAAGCACAAATAGGCATGTTAAATCCAGTTCAAAACAATTCAAATACACCACAGCAAGATAGATGCACTGCAGTATTCTGCACCACATTATATCCACTTTGGAAACAATCATGGAGTTTGATAAAGGAGTCTGAGTTGTTACATTTTATTGGAACTGTGACTTTTCATATAGCTATTTTAGCTGAGCCTGGTTGACTTTCTTTTGTTTTGATTAGCTTCTATACTTACTGTAAGAAATTTTTGTTTCATTGATTTGTACAATGCCTGGCATGTTTCAAGTACAATATTAGATATCGTTCGTTCTCCCATACGATACTGGAAAGAGAGACTTCTGAACGATTCTCCTTCAAAAAAATAAATGATGAATAAACTTTCTGTTTTTTTAATTCACATACTTGTTCACTTCGTGCCAAAACTCACCGGTTGCCAAATAGCGTAAAGTAACTGCGAGCCGCTCATGTGGACTAATGGTTGCTCTCATCCATGTCTCCTTTTTCTGAATTAATGGTCTAACCATGTTCAAAATAAAGTTAAATGAGTTGATATCTAATCGGTGATATTGCCGAAAAGATTCGGGATCTTCGCCCTTCAGTTCTTGGAGGAGATTTGCGTAAACACCACGGCCTTAGTCTTGCGGCGACGGCGTCGCCGTAGAAATATTAAAAGGACTGCCACTCGATGAAGATTTAAATGAGCCGCCATGTTTGAATTTCCCGCGAAAAGTATCGGCTGAGCGAATGTCGCGGCTGTTTGTGGCAAACACGTAATGTGAGCAAATTTCACGCGTGGCTGTTAGCTCTGCCAATAGCTCATGTGTGCGGCGGGCTTTATACAAAATTCGGTGCAAACTTATTCATAATAAGCGGATACGAACACTTGAACGTATATTTTTACGATGTGTGGGTGTTAGCTATTTGCTTCAGCACGATTCAAGGTTCTATCAAGCATTAATATTTTTTCGGGATCAATTATATGAAAATACATTTTTCCAAAATGTATTTGAAGATTTTGGTGACATTCCCAAAGACTTTAATGTACATATGTTTGACGAATTTAATAAAAATTGGATTGAGGATGTTATCGATACTAATAACAGGCTAAAAACTAGATTACAAAAAAGTAATTTACATGAAATGACTGCCATAGATGTGACATGTGAGGACTCCATATCTTTACAACATGAAACATTTACAGACACAATCCCAACCGTAGTTATGGCGCCGTTACAACATACAGACACAACCCAAACATTAGAAAGACAACGACCGTATCGACGTAGAAATAGAAAACAAAATACACCTATCGAAACACTACAACAAGATGTTGTTCCTGATAGTAGTAGCGAAGATGATGAAACAATGGATAAAGAGCGGGAAGAACAAAACACAGAATCTATAGGTGAAGAGCCTATGGCTATAGCCCCACCCCCAAATTTATTCGAACCTATTGAAGAAGTGAGCATGGGTATGCCTTCACTTGAAAATACTGAAGGAGAGGTTACATCTGTCATCAATAACGAAAACCAAACAGAATTACAATCTGCTATGCTTGAAACGGTAAATATTGAA
>NW_025813411.1:0-2785 GCF_021976095.1 Xenia sp. Carnegie-2017
CATAGCAATAGTATACGCATTGACAGATATAAACAATTTGTCTCCTTTCCTTCAGGTGAATCTTCCCGCCCACCTCGTTATCATTAAATCGACAATGCAATATGTCAAAGGGGTTTTGAAGAATATGCTGAATCTCAAATATTGCAAATGACCGGCAGAGCGGGAAGGCCACCGGTATATAGTTGTACATTCAATGGTGCAGAAAGTTCTGTTTCATTTCTGTCACATTTTTTTTTCTACTCTGAAGATGACTACCGCCAAGGTTGTCGAAACGTCAGTCAACAACAACAAAAACAGTCCTTCTCAGGACTATACCAACCTGGAAGATCTTCATTCACTTGAATTGCACCACCAATTACTATTTTTGTCAAATGTAGTTCGATAATTCAGCTACAGCAGTTATAATGACGTGGCCAGACTTAAACTTTCGAGGGGCATACTTTCGAACTCGTGAGCCTTTCTTAGCTTTCTAGGGGGGGTGTTAGGGAACTTGCTCCCCCTGCAAAAGTTCTAAATGTAGAGTACCTCAATGGCGATTTCCCGTGCTTTGGGGGTATGATTTTGAGGGTGTGTATTTGGTATATGTAATAGTATAGTTTCGAGTATACGTATAAACATGGACGAGTGAGTTTTTTATAAGGCCCCGTCCACTTGTATACGGACATTTTTGAAAACGGAAGTTTTTCCTCCGTTTTGGCCTTACGTCCACTCGTAAACGGCGTTTTCGGTGACCATAAACGGACGTTTTCGAATACGCTCTCCAGAGTGAAGACTTTTGAAAACGCCGGTTTTGTGTTTACGTGTGGACGGGTGAAAACAGGGGTTTTTTGAAAACGACGACGTCAATAATCGAGTCCAGTCTCATAATTGAGTGGTCCGAGTACTTTTTAAAATGGCGGGTCACAAGTGCATTGCTATTTTATTGGAATAATTTTTCAAATTTGATAGCATGCATTCACTTGCATGTTGCAGTGATAAATACTAAAGAAAGCGGGTGAATATTATGAAGATGCTTTCCCTGTCACAAAATGCCACAAAATATAACACTCGATTTTGCCTTTTCCTTTGGTGGAGCCTTCATTCGACTTTATACCATTCTAATTTTTCTATAAACTTATAAAATCAACAGAGCGCCCCACGATGCAAAAGAGACGTTAATAAATCCAACATACAAAAAATAAATATTGCAATTTGATGCTGCAAAAGCTTGAAGAATCACTTATCACAAGTAAATACGCATGCTCAGTGCTTAGAAGTATTGAATTACCTCTGTTTTTGCGTATACGTGTAAACAGGCGAAAACTATTCAAATACATTACGCGTGGTCGCAAATATTTTCAGAAACGGATGAAAAAATCTCCGTATTTTTATAAATCCGTATACGTGTGGACATGGTCTAAGACTGCAGCGAAATAGCCCAAGTCTGAAGGGCGAGTATATCTGTCAAAGTACGCTTAATAGCCATTATAGACATATATTTTCTGCTCTTAGACTTTAAAAAACTTGGTGAACAACTTGTCGATAAAACAAGTTGGGATTGGTAGTTACCACACATTTTCCTAATTTCTACCACAGTTTCGTCTTTTAGTGAGAGCATTACCTTTGTTCATTGGGAGCTGAGCACCCTCTTGACCCCCCCTTGTTTACGCCACTGTTTCTAATTTGAGAATGTGTGGTGTCTAATTGTCCATGTATTTTTTATAATATATTGTACATTGAACTGAATAAGTAACTGGAAGGCTGCCTTAAGATAATCATGTCTGTAGTTGCATAAAGACAAGCGTGTCTGCATAGAGAAAAAATCCCGCATTTTAGCTTATTATCGTTATAAACTTTTATTAGGCCTTTTTCGATCGAATTTTAACGAGAGGTTTGACAATGTTCAAAACCAAGCGTGAAAAAGGTAACTGTTATTTTACTTAAGGTATCCCAAAAGGCCTGGAAATGGACGTCTTGGAAAAAAAGCTTCAAGGTAATGCCAATAATGAATGATACCGAATTAATTAAAGATTAATTAATTAATCTTTAATTGATGATTAATTGTTAATATTAAAGATTAATCAAAGATTATGTAATGTTACACTATAATATTATTGCATGAAGTATTTATTATATCTTAGCACATGTTATGTTATACGGGAAGCCATGAACTATTTCTTCTATCAATTACATTTCTATTCTATGTATTCCTGATTTCTGATTGTAATGAATCACTCAAATATCAACAAAAATAACTACCAGTGTCTCTCCTTCAGGACTGGGAATCTGATTTGGAAAGTGAAGAGGAAGCAATCACCGAAAGAGATGTAAGAAGATTCAAAGTTTATTCTGCCAAGTTTGTATAAACAAATAGATTATTGTGAGAAGAGTACTCTAAGGAATGTTATTGACGAAGGATAGTACAAGGACCAACAGAGATTTGGAGGCTTGTCCTTGAGATTGTAGCAGGATTTGTTCACGTTCATTCACATGCCTGTGAATTTTTGATTACTGTTCATGCTAATTGTATTTATATGTAACTAAGCATAAAAAAATGTGAACAATTTTTGTTTAGCTTTATATATTATAAATAGACTTATTATTTGTTTTAGGGTATGATTCAAAGTGATTTAAAACAAGCATTCTGCCAAATGGCACTACTGATAGCAGTTGTGATATTGCCAATTTTGATAAACTAGGGCTTGTAATCGTCCTCATGCACAAGAATATTTCAGCTGTAAAAGTTGGTACGTCATTTGTATAGTCACCTGCATTTGTAAATCCCTGGGATAGATAACTATATGCA
>NW_025813412.1:0-1000 GCF_021976095.1 Xenia sp. Carnegie-2017
TATATAAAGACTCAAGTTTCAAAATCTGATCACAAGCTTCAACGTCATATCCCCCTTGATAAAAACACTAGACTGGAGTACATAAATACTCAGGTTTCAACTTCACATCGCTCCTGATAAAGATACTAAACTGGAGTACAAAGTACATGAGGACCTACGTTTCAACATGTTATAGAGCGTCATGTATTACAACAGTTCAACTCTGCAGGCATATGGCGACGAACAATTCCAATTCCAACAATCAAAAATCAAACAAGTCAAAAAATCAAAACAAATATCACATGCAAGCTTACCGTCTGATTCTGTAATAAAACTCCATGCAAAGATTACCGAGATCTTCATTATAAGGGACAAGTAACTCCAGCGGTACTATGAGTTCAGCAGAGCCATGTCCAGACGATGACAAATAGCCTAATGTACGATGTTAGCACACAAAACTCAGTATCTAATTTTTACGTCAGTGATAGGAAGTGAAGAGAACATGGGAATGGAAGAGAACATAGAAAGTGAAGTGAATACAGAAAGTGAAGAGAAGACAGGAAGTGAAGAGAAGATAGGGAGTGAAGAGAAGACCCGGAAGTGAAGATAAGACCGGAAGTGAAGAGAAGACAGGAAGTAAAGAGAAAGCAGAAAGTGAAGTGAAGACAGAAGGTGAAGAGAAGGCAGAAAGTGAAGAGAAGAGGAAAAAGAGAATACAGTGAAGGAAGACAGGAAGAGAAGACAGAAGAGAAGAAGAGAAGACAGGAAGTGAAGAAAGAAGAAGAAAGAAGGAAGAAGAGAATGAAAAGAAGAGAAAGAAAAAAAAATTGTAAACATATTTATCCTTACCCTTTTTTACAATGAGCACGAGTGAACTAATTTGCCGTCAAATGACATCACTTTAAACAAACAAAAGATCAAAAATGTCAAGCATCATACCTTTGCCATCCTGTCCACCACTGGATTTTAAAACGAAGTCATGATCGTCAGTAAAGGGCACATCCACAAAGTCGCAAGAATC
>NW_025813413.1:0-13000 GCF_021976095.1 Xenia sp. Carnegie-2017
TATGTAATTAGAAATATTTTATTCGAAAGATTTAGAAACACTGAAACAGGAAGACAATGAAGATAGAAAACGAAACAAAATATACTTTTTTTCAAATCCTAAATATCTATTACAGCATTTTTACATTACTTACGCCACAGCTTTGTAATTTCTGGAGAGTTGATCTTACTCAGCAAAAATGATTTGTGGTAAAAAATCGGTAATAACCTCAAAAATATCAAAATCACTCGCACAAAAAGATCTGGTCAACTAACTCAAAAGATGCATGTGATAGTTATTGGAGGTGAGAAATATTTTTGAAAATATTTAATGAAACGTACCATACAAGTCCTGCTCGATTTTCCTGCTCTGACGCTTTGGAGATTTGGGTTTTCCCCTGATACAATCGTTATTTGAAAGTTTTGATTGGTTTGACAACCGTTCAAGGCCAATCCCTGATGAGTCATAAAAGTGAAGGCATCGTCTAATTATAATTTCTACAGTCTTTGTCGCGGTATATAACCGCACGTAACTCACAAGTTCCCTTTGCTTTAAGGGCTTTGTTTCACATTGAAAGATACATTTCTCTGTGCTACAAGCGTAAGCCTTTCGGAATTTTTGTAGAGGTGATTGATTAATGAGGGTGAATTTATATTTGCAGAGTATAAAATTGCAGACATTTTAACAGAAACCTTTTGATATCATCTTAACAGTGTAAAGTATGTCGATTGTTAAAGATTTAAACGTAGATGATTTGAAGCGTGTGATAACTATGCAACATCGTGAACTTATGGTTAAGAATGAACGTTTGAAAGGTGTACAAGATTTGACTCGCATTTGCAGTGAATTGGAAGAGAAACGCGCTCACTGGCAAACAAAAGCAGAGAACTTGGAGACGGGTCTCGGCAAGGCAGAGGCAAGGATTGCGTATTTGCAAAAAAAACTAGGCATTGGACCACAATGGGCGTTTAAAATCGATGTCGTAAACCCTGGCATATCGAAGAAGGATTTCAAAAGAATTACTCAGGAGAATATGAAATTAAGGGAAGCACTGGATCACATTGTCGCCACAGGTCTGGGTGGTGATAAAATTGCTTTAGTAAGTTAGTTATGTCTTCAAATACTGACTATTGATTTGGAATTTTAAAAAATTGCTTTAATCTAGCTATAGTTCGCTTATTTCTAAGTATGCTGTGAATGTTCCAGAGAATACATCGTATGATACCGAGAAATTTAACTATAAAGAACAGCTTTCCTTGGTTGAAAATATCGTTAAAATTTAAAATATTCTGTTGGGATTCCCCGTTCCCATGATGCATTTTGTTTACTTTCACTATCAAAGATTCAGAGGTTATTTCCCTTTTTTTCCTGTTTTACCGGTTCCAATATTGTACATTTCCTCATTAGGGTGTATTCTTGTTATAACAATAATTCCTGTTGGTCAGCATATTAGCAAGCACTGTTTGTTCTATTGTTTTTAAGGAAATGCAACCAACTCCTTAGCTTTTTCACACCCTTCCTACTTGCACCATTACAAGGAGGGGGGGGGACACAACTTTTCTGCCCACGTCTTGTTACCCTGCACACTCTTGAGTTTAGAAAATCTCGTTCCTTATGCAGCAATATTAAACCTTGGAAATATGCAATATATGGTTGGATAAGAATGCTAATTGAGAGCTGTATATATGTTTATTCACCCCAACATTTATTGAGTTGAAGGCTGCTAAAACCTCTTCGAAGCGAAGACTGTGTCATGATTAGTATACAAGAAGAACAACACAAAAGTATTTTAACTTTATCATATTCAGGTGAGGGGGGGGGGGTGTACTTGTTCTTGGTTTAATTTCAATGACAGAGAGGATAGAGTTGAGCATTGAGTTGAGGAAACTGTCAAATTAACCGATTCGTCGAGATTTCTAAATGTGCAAGAGTGTGTAAACACAGTGCAAGAGTGTGTAAAGACGACATTTAAATGTAAAAAAGATCTCCGATCATGGTACGGGGATTTCCGGCTGCTAGACAAAGCCTACCACGCATGCGCCATGTTTCCGCCAAAACTTGAAATGTAATACAAAACATTCAAAACCTACGGTAAACGTTAAATATTTACTTGGCACTGGGTGTGTATGATTTTAAAGAGCAATAAACGTCTGAATTCAAGTTTAAAAAATTGAAACATTTGGGAACTTTCTACATCAAACAAAGTTTTATCGACAATTTCAAGTTGCTTCGTCTCTGGATTAAAGTAGGTTGCAATGATGAAACGTATTTAATTTGAACGATGGAACTTTAGTTTTTGATTATATTAGTTCAATGTTGTTATCTTCATTAAATGTTTTTACATGATGTACTTTAACTGTATTTGAGTGATTTCACTACATATCAGATTATGAAATATAATTGAAACCTTTAGATATTCTCCATCATTTATAAGGAATCAAATATGTAGAAACATGATACATTAGAAGTTTTTAAAGGTTTTTATGACATCATCTATGCACAGCTTATTTACTGTGAATGCTCGTTTTAACGCCACGGCACTTATTAATTCCCTTATGTTTACCGCCCGTAAGCGGCGGTAAAACAAACACTTATGGTACTAAAAAAAACTATAAAAGCTCATATTGTGTGACAATTTATGAGGGGGAGGGGGGCAAGATTGATAATTGAAGGAGAAAGTATTTATATATTGGTATATTTTAATCTTTTGTTAAGTCCATACCCACAATTGATTTCAATAGAAGCTACTAAGGTAGGACATGCATATACGAATATTTGCACACACCCCCCAAATATCGAGTTTGCGCAGCCTGTGTTACCTTGAAATAAATCTCTTTTCACACATAGAGGACAAATGTATGGTGGAGGCTGCCCTAATCTTGATTTCATTTTTGATGGTCTTTGACAGACCTCTTTACACGATAGAACAGCTTCAACGGTAATGGTGTTTCAGTTTCGTCTTAGCGTATGAAATGATCGGCATGTTTTTCTGTCTGCTGTAGTATAAATCAACAAAGTTACAAGTTCATTGCGCTTTTGAACAAAAACTATTTTTGAGATAAACATTACATCTCCAACAATTTGCTTTAAAAGATTTCGTGCAAGCGTATGACACGTCGTTCACTGGGAATTTCTTTTGTAATTTTCACTTTTGACTGTAAGAAGTATAGTTTTTAAAATGAAATTGCTTTCTTATAGTTTTAAAACAACATTAAAAACTGAAGTCATGAAGAAATTTGCAAATAAACAGGTATGTTTTAGAAAATGGGTAAAAGGAAAGGATGAGCGCTAAGTAAATATTTTCACATTTTTTGGTTGAATTTCAATCAAACGTTTTTACAGGTTTCTTCTAAAACAATCGGTAATTCGTCAACGCCAAAACCCAAGGTCAACGATGTAAATGACAAGCAAACTAAATCCATTATTAAAAGAAAATCTATCAAATATAACTGTAAAGCTCTGAAAAAGACTTCTTTAAGACGATCATTAAGAAAGTCATCCAAAAAGATTTATACAGGGGAAGATGTACCTGATGATGATCTTAACATTTGTAAGTACTTTACTTTTAGTGTAGAGTCATGAATATTTTAAACATCAGTTCATTACTGTGATTTGATATTTGCTTTAAAATTGTGACCAATGCAGTTGTTTTAACGATGGAGAACTTTTTCAAACAAATTTCATTGCTTTGAAGTACATCAATGGAAAAGAACGTCAAATCCTATGAAGACACTTCCAAAAGATTTGTACATAAATACCGCTACAATCCCCAACGCAGGCAGGGGTGTTTTTACAAAGAAAAAAGTTAAAATTAACACTCGTTTTGGACCATACAGAGGAGAGGTACTTTCGCTTAAAGACGCAGAGGATGGAAGAGATCCTGCGTATATGTGGGAGGTGAACATATTTAAATAAATGAATAATTTCTTTTTATTAAAATATTTTCTGCCCGTTCTACTTTCACCATGCAGATATTAAACATACATGCTTTGTCATAATTATTTATCTGTCCGTGTTTACAGATTGTACAAGGAGGAAAGATTGTATATTGCATTGATGGTAAGGATCTTGCTCAAGGTAATTGGATGACATTTGTGAATTGTGCAAGATTTGAAGAAGAACAAAATATAATTGCATATCAATATAATGGAGAAATTTACTACCGAGTTTATAAAGAGATTGAAGCCGATAAAGAATTGCTTGTTTGGTATGGAGATGAGTATGCTGAACAGTTGGGAATATCGTTGTTTGATGAGGAAGATAATGACAAGCATCAGTTTGAAGGTTAGTCAGTTTACTTATGCGAAGTGCCTTAGTTATGTATCATCATTTAGTTCTTTATCCTGTGATGTAATTCTAACTTTTCTTTTTAGTTGGAGGTCACAGCTGTAGACACTGTGGAAGGATGTATACTTATCCCGATTATTTAGAAAAACATTTAAAACGATGTCCAATGCTTGTTTGTACGAATCCCTGGGAATGTCCACGTTGTGGTCGAAAGTACAGTAGTGAAGACTATCTAAATGTTCACATGAAAAATGAATGCGGAAAAAATCCACGATTAAAACGACATGTGAGGGTTCAAACAGGAGAGAAACCTTATCATTGCAAACATTGTGGTAAAATATTTAGACAGCTTTCTAAATTGAATAAACATGTTAGGATACATACTGGAGACAAACCTTACCAATGTGAAAATTGTGGTAAAAGATTTACACAGCTTGGTACCTTAAAACGTCATGGTATGATACATACAGGAGAGAAACCTTATAAATGTGAACATTGTGGTAAAACATTTTCACAGAATTGTGATTTGAATAAACACCTTAGGATACATACAGGAGAGAACCTTATCAATGTGAACATTGTGGTAAAACATTTACACAATAGTGCCTTGAATAGACACCTTAGGATACATACAGGAGAGAAACCTTATGAATGTGAACATTGTGGTAAAACATTTTCACAGAATTGTGATTTGAATAAACACCTTAGGATACATACAGGAGAGAAACCTTATCAATGTCAACACTGTGGTAAAACATTTACACAGCTTTGTAACTTAAAAAGTCACGTAATGATACATACTGGAGAGAAACCTTATCAATGTGAACATTGTGGTAAAACATTTACCCACAATAGTGCCTTGAATAGACACGTTAGGATACATACAGGAGAGAAACCTTATGAATGTGAAGATTGTGGTAAAACATTTTCACAGAATTGTGATTTGAATAAACACCTTAGGATACATACAGGAGAGAAACCATACCAATGTGAACATTGTGGTAAAACATTTACAGAGCATGGTAACTTAAAACGTCACATAAAGATACATACAGGAGAGAAACCCTATCAATGTGAACACTGTGGTAAAAGATTCGCAACGCGTGGTAGCTTGATTCGACACGTAAAGATTCATGCTGGTAAGAAAACTTTATAATGTGGATAGATATTTACAAGGATTGATTCACAGTAACGTTTACAAGAAGAGGAGGAGTGGGGCTTAACTTTTATAACCGAAAAAACGTTATACAAGTTATCTTTACGGTTAAATTTTGGGTTAAGGTTGAAAAATTTTTTATGAATTTTCATTCACAGCAAATTTTCATTTGTTTTATATATAACATTGTTCTTGAGTAGCCCGAGTGAACACATATATTATATTAGTAGCAGCATTTTGATTGGATATTTTAGTTATAATTTCGATACAGTTCAGTTGTAACTTATTTGCAGTTATGGATGAACTATTGAAAAACAAACCAACGTCCCATTGACTATATCCACATGGTACATTACTACAGCTAGGAAAGCTAGAATGAAGTCAATTCCTTTATAGTTGATAGCTATATAACGTATAAACAATTTATTCTCAACAGCCATAAAAGATCATCTGTATATGTACAGTATTAATACGAATTGAAACCTACCCTTACTGGAGTTTATTTGTACAACATAAAAATTATTTACCCATGATAAAATATACCCCCATTGAAAACAGTTTGCAATACACAAATATTTCACAAAACATAAGATTATCATACGAACGCTAACATGTAAGATTGATTACAACCATTAACCTTTGAAGTACGAATAACAATTTCTATTCCTATATCATATATTGGTGAAACGTGCACTTTTTGATAATGGAACATTTTTCATAAATTAAAAACGCTATCAATTTAGTCATTCATTAACGATATTAAGGAAATTGCAAAATTTCTCCATTGGCTAAAGTACTGCTAAGTGACAAACTCTAGTTTAAAAAGCTATTTTTGACTATCAATGTAAATATCGACTAGCGAAGTCAGCTCGCTTTGAACTCCTGCAGTGCAAATATTTTTGTGTTCATTCACGGAAAAACAATAAATAGAAATAATTTTCTAAAGTAAAATATCTGCATTGTAGGAGTAAAAGTTTGGGCTGGCTTCCACACTGTACATGCCTGTACAGCCGTTATCCACCACTATCCCTAACTACCACTACGTAACAATTTATACATATAAAATGTTCTATTTTCAAACACCTTCTTAAAATATAAACTAAATTCCTCGCCACCTGATTTAATTGCATGACAGAAGCGGAAACATCACTATGTACCAGACCCTGTCGGCAGCTCCACCCTCTATAACATGACCGTTATTATAATCTAAGATATCTTTAATCTTACAACCTAACTCTTGTCGAGAATAACAAATACTATTTTCTAAGATCACATAGTCAGTCCCATGCTTCCGCAGCAAATGATAGACGTCTTTCGGCGTTCCCTTGGCATAAATTTGATAGATCTGGACGGAGAAACAAAAATTTTAAAAATAAGTGGCTTCGTGAATGACGACAACCAAAACGGTTTAAATTTTATAACATCAAAATATAATGAAATAGAAGAGTAAAAGTTCTACTAGAAATTAATCTGTTTTTATGAATATTACTCGCTCGTGTAAATGAACTATAGAAAGTTCTCCGAAGAGTTTATCAAAACCAGTTTTGTTTAAAGTAGTTTTATGATACAGAATAACAGTTCATCTTTACTTCAACGTTCAAGACCTGTGTACCTAATGATGAATTTGTTATAGTTTTAAAACATAACTTTCGACCTCTTTTTCCGCTTGTAAATATTTAATTAATTTGTTATTAGTCATCCGCTGACCACATAGTATCGTCAGTGAAGGTCAACCGCTTGACAACACTCCCAAGGTGCAGGGGTCGAGTTAAAGTAAATTTACTTAACCCGGTCACCTCCTGCACTCAGGCAGTTAGAAGCTACAGCACAACAAGGGGTTAGTATGTAAACATCAATGGATTTCAAACTTTGAGCTTAAAACTACTTTTCGAGTATTATAATAACTTTATCATCTGAAATTATCGGTTCTAAACGGCCCTTGTATTTTCGTTGCTTTCCCATCTTTAAAATTGTAGTTCACAGTCACTTGTTATAATTTACCCACAATTTACTGTGATTCAGTATGTGCTTTATAATTTGAACATTAAAACGATAGTGAATATCCTAACACCATAGATCGTTTCTCATGCTTTTAAAGATTCCAATAAGTGAAAAATACAACTTTTGTTATCGTAGGAGCCAAACTCGAGTAACGGTTCATGAAAAACACAACAGAAATTTGAATTTCAAAACACAAAATCATACTTTTACAGTGGTAATCTGTTTCTCTTTAGAATAAAACCATGACAAATGACATTGTTTCTGCGGTATTTTGAGGTTTAAATACCTAAAAGTTTGTGCTTGGAGATTGAAGATGCAAGGGTGTTACCCTTGCATCTTCAATCTCCAAGCACAAACTTTTCAGATCGAAATTACAAAAACTTTCACTTACCTCCTTTGTTCGTAGTCTCAATAATTTATTTTCATAATGTGGATGATTTGTTATTGGTCTGTCTGTACACAATTTACTGCAGCCATAAGTTGCATACTTCCAGAAAGATCTCCCTTTCCCGTTTTTCTCACTGAAATGTGAAATAGTGATTAAGCCCCAGCAGATCTAGGTATTTTGAAATAAAAAACATTTGAGGTACATTCGATGTTTGAACAAAATATATTTTCCTGAAAATAAATTTCCAGGAAAAAATGGTTGGTAAAAGGCTATGTTTTGTAACTTTTGTTTGCAACTTCGGCTAGGGTACAGTTTAGCGGACACCGGTGGCCATATTTCGATGACCATGAAGATTGTGGGCACAATACAGCAGTAAATAGCGGGAAAATGCTAATCAATAACTTCACAGCTAAACGCCGTATCATTCTTTAACGAGTGAAAAAACGTTATACAAGTTATCTTTACGGTTAAATTTTGGGTTAAGGTTATGTTGAGGGTTAGGGTTGAAAAAATTTTTATAAATTTTCTTACAGTTACTAAATCAACATAACCAGATTACTTACTTGATAAATCTCATTAAATCCACTGTGTCCGGGTCGTAAAACTCTTTCAAATCTTTTAATTCGTTCAACGCTCCTTCCATTCTCTATATAGTAATCACATACATCACATTAAACTCAAGGCCGGATTTAAAGATGCGTGGAGGTCTGGTTGTTTGCCTTTTCAGGGTATGTACGTCAATTGGAGTATCTGATATATATTCAGCTATACTTGGCTATTATCTTTTTGAAAACAATTTCAGTTTCAAAAAGAAACCAGAATAGCTGAATATATAAATATGGTATCTCTACTAACGTTCGATAACCTGAACATATTTAACATGTGATTTAAGAGTTTTAACGAGTATACTAATAAATATCAACAAATACTGCATACACTAGAGTCTATTATAAAAATAGCCCATTAAAACCTGTGCTCTGATTGGTTGAATTCTCCTCAAATTCATGGTTTGTCGGTTTCATTTTGACGAATAACAGGAAATGTCTTATTTTCTACAGTTCTATAAGAATTTATATTTCGATTTCGAGGTTTGTGGCGTGTGTGTTTGGCAGTGAATGGGTTAAAATTCTACACTTTAAAGAGGTGGGAAACATGTCAGGGAAAAGCGATCTTAGGAACGTTCCCACCTACCCGCGCCTCCCCTTAAAATCTCGCCTTGATTAAATATAAAATAACTTCAGCAAAACTGTTAATATTTAAGATCACATCGCACCTGATGCAACACCAAAACAATCAAAATTATCGGAACCAAAGGAACTTCCAATTTTACCTGAAAAGAGCAAATTCACAATGATCCCATGATAAAGATACTTGGTCACATATAACTTTAAATGAGTATCTTCTGAGACAGTCTCATCTCATCGTAAAACAATGACGACAAATCACTATTAGTTCAAAAATAAAACGAACATCTAGCAGTAAAAAAATTATGTCTCTACAATGTATCTCCATGGATCTTTTTAGTATCTTTAATCTTAAAATGTATGCTAATGTATGGTAAGTTCTTACACTATCATAAAACAAAAAAACAGTCAACAAAAACAGTCCTTCTCAGGACTTTACCAACCTGGACGATCTACATTTACAAACATGTCATTTCATAATACTTAATATAATCTCGTACCTTTGCATATGTCAGGTAAATTTTTGCACATGTCAGAGAAAGCTCCACAATCAAAACAAATTATTCCTGCGGCGACAATGCAAATATGTGGCATCCATAAAAACTTAAATCCAACGTAGTTACAGCCATAAGGTAAAGAGAAGAATGTTTGTACAAGATGATAAGCGACTTCAGACTGTCAGATTGTCAAATCCACCAGCAGACGACTGATACGAGCACGGATTAACGACTGTCACAGACGAATCAACTATTACATGAAACAACAAGAACAAAGACTGAACAAACTGAAGGAACTCATACCAACGACAATAAGTGATACTTTACTTTCTACGATACAAACTATTGCAGAGAAACGAGCAAACAAGACAGAGACACAACACCAAATCAAACAACAACAAAAACTTGAACGTTTAAAACAAACTAAAACACGTACAAGACATAGACATGACGATAACTGGGTGAGGAATATTTCTTCCCGCTCATTAGACGAAACTGAAACGCGACTACTATCTTACGGACTAAAACATTCCATAACACCTAGACAAATCCCGACTGAGACGATAGTATCAAGTGTCGAGGCTGTCCTAGCGTATCAAAGAGACTTGTCAGAGACAACCAAAGACGAGATCAGAAGCAGGATAGCCTCCACTTTACAATCGTCCTCTATACGTGACAACAACTTGACAAAAGACGAACAACAAGCACTCAAACGACTAAAACACGACAACAACATCGTCATTTTACCAGCAGACAAAGGACGCGTGACTGTGGTCATGGACAGGAATGATTACTTTAACAAAATGGACGCACTTGTTAACGACAGACAAACGTACGAACAACTCAAACGAGACCCAACACCATCACTAGTACGCAAACTTAACAGCAAGATCTTCTCTATGAGAAAATCTAACATTATATCTGAACGTATTTACTATCGACTCAGATGTTCAGTACCACGACCACCCAGACTATACGGACTACCAAAACTTCACAAACCACAAATACCCATGCGACCAATTGTATCATTCTGTGGTTCGCCTACTTACGAACTTTCAAAGTACTTGACTAACATACTGCAACCACTTACAAACAAATCAAAACACAAGCTACAATCCACTGAAACTTTCATTAAAAAACTGTGCACTATACAAATACCGGACAACTATATACTAGTGTCTTTTGATGTGAAATCACTGTTCACCAGTATTCCACTTAATCTGGCACTTACTTGTACAAAAACCCTCATTACAAACACCACGGACGTACTGCCATTACCGACAGAAGACATTATGGAGTTACTAGAGCTCTGCCTCACCTCGACTTACTTCCAATACAAAGGAACACACTACAAACAATTACATGGGACAGCAATGGGCTCGCCCGTTTCTGTTGTAGTTGCTGAAATTGTAATGCAATCTATAGAGGAACGGGCGCTCATGACTTACAAACATGCACTACCTTTTTGGTTTCGCTACGTAGATGACACAATCACAGCACTACATGCAGACGAGATTGATGACTTCCATACTCACATCAACAAACAGAACAGCCACATACAATTTACCAAAGATGTCGAAGAAAACGGAACTCTTCCTTTTCTCGACTGTTTGGTAAAACATGACAATCAAAAACTAGGAACAACAGTTTATCGCAAGCCAACACATACTGACCGACTACTAGACCAATCATCTTACAACCCTACATCACACAAAGCCACCACAATCAGAACATTAACAAGACGTGCACAAATCATATGTGATTCACCGGACGCTCTACAAAACGAAAACAACTATCTCAAACGTGTTTTGACAAAACAACTATAACTCTGACTTTATCAAACGCAACACTTACAAACCCAACGAACCCAACGAAACGAACAACTCAGTGACAACAGCAACGATACCTTACATCAAAGGTACGTCTGAGACTATCTCGCGTATCTTACGACCATACAACATACGTGTCGCACATAAACCAATCACAACGTTACGACAAGTACTAACGAACATAAAGGACAAAGAACAACCCAACGAACGACAAGGTGCAGTTTACAAAATAAACTGCTCCGACTGCCACGCCTCCTATATCGGGGAAACTGGCAGGAACTTAAACATAAGACTTACTGAGCACAAACGAGCTACTAAGAAACAAGACAAAACTAATCACATTACCGAACATCACCGAATCACAAAACACAACATTGACTGGGACTCGGCAAAATGCATCGCTTACAGTACTGACTATAGACAACGGCTTACATTAGAAAGTTGGTATACCAACTTGGAACAAACCCCCCTGAACAGATCACAGCAATTACCGGCACCTTACAAACGACTTATTCACAATACAAACAAACGATCAACACTTCACACCAATTCACAATGACAATACACAATTGACACCCACACATTACAACTAAAAACGTCACACCTAAATCACACATCACAACTAAAAATAAAATATTTCACTTCACACTAATTCACAATGACAATACACATTTCCTGTACACACAATACAATGACATAGGAACCAGATAACAAATACGGCTAACCTGACGTTTACTCCTCATTTGACTCTGAAGATGACTACCGCTAAGGTTGTCGAAACGTCAGTCAACAACATCAAAAACAGTCCTTCTCAGGACTTTATTAACCTGGACGATCATCATTTACAAACATTAAAAACACTACTAAATCTTTCACTTGCGTCAAATGTAGAATCAACTTAAATATTTTGAATACAAAATACAATGGCACATGTTCCCAACTTGGCTTGCTTTCAACAACCAAAGCACAAACGTGTATTCTCTGGTATTCTCAGTGAGTTCACTGGGTATTCTCCATTGAGTGGTATTCTCATTTCCGACAAACTTGCATGCTAACTCCTTTCAGATGCCACAAAATCACGCAAAATCTATTGTTGCTTTTGTGGATATAAATTAGAAGACAGCTTTGTCTACTGCCCGTCATGTGGGCGAAAAAGTGAAACAAATTGGTGCCAACGCCGAGATAATCGCTCAGCTTCTACTTCCAGTACTAATAACAATTCACTGAGTGGTACGCCATCAATAGCATCCACGTTCGCCGATTTTAAAACGAAAAGAGAGTTGAGAGCAGTCCATTTTAAACCTAATAAAAGAAATCGACAGGCAGAAGGGACGCAGCAAGTCAAAAGATGAGGTCATTATCAACGTTGGTTTAATGGAATACGAGTATGGTGAGGCGAAAGAACAACGTGGCAAATCTTTTCCTGTGAAGTTGACCAAAGACATGAGCTATGATGAAGTAAGGGAAAGATCAGTGAAGAAGTGGGAAGACATGACAGAAGCAGCCGAGACCAGGGTTACGTATTGGTTTTTCCTGATGGAAAAATAGCTAAAAAGATACCTGGCTGCTGTGAAGAGTTCACTTTGAGAAAATACAAGGAAGGCCTTGCTAAAAGCTGTAACCCAATTACTCTGTATCTTTGTCCAGCAACTGAAAAGAAAGAGACCAGTATGCTACCT
>NW_025813414.1:0-121183 GCF_021976095.1 Xenia sp. Carnegie-2017
ATCAAAGAATCCGTTAACACTTATGAAATAAGCTCGATTTGATGTTATCAAACGTGACATCTTATATTAAATCATTATCCCACTTTCACAGGAGAGAAATACGTGACTGCGAATACTTGAAACAGCATGGTGATACAAACAACAAATTGCAGGCAGGACGACAACAAAAGGATCAGTCCACAAGGAAATACAGCTATTTCCACGGTGGCAGACATTACGTCCTGCCAGATTCAACCAGCAGTACGAAAGTGATCGTCAGGTTGTCGAGAGTCGGAATCTCCCAGAGTCAAAATTGGTCAACTAGGTGTCGAACTTGTTGCCGAGTCAGCGACAAGCAACAGTAGCGTGTTCACCCGCGAGGAAAGAATTTCATCTCAACCGTTTGGAACGGTACTTTAATGAAGATATTAAAAACGCTGATCGTTTTATCGCCCTACCAAACGGTAGCGTTTCGATGAAGAAACTTTAACGGTCATGTCAAACGTTTCTGTTGAATCCTCGTGATATTGAAAAGATTCTTGGAGAATATGGCCGTGTGTTCTACTGAAGATTTGATATTTATGGATCCTGTTTCAGGAAAGATGAGATTGACAATGAACTGTGGTACAACTTGACTACCACGAAGATGTTTCCACATAAAGATTAACTCCTACGAGAAGAAAGTTAATTATAAACGATCGAATCGACTTACTAAACCTTTCCCACAATAAATATTCAAACGCAAAAAACGACATGCATTTCGTTAAGAAAATGTGAAACATTTTATGCTTATCTCTGATTTTATGACGTTTTCGTCGCTAATGACGTAATTTGACGCTATGACGTAATTTGATCGCAGTCAAGTCTGTACTTATACACTTTACACAATGAGCATTGCAATAAATATTTTACATGAAGTACGCAGGGACATAAGCGAGGCTAATCGAAATCTTTACACCTGCATGGCAAATTTTTAGCAAAATTATTCGGAATTATTTCGATTGTTTTGCAGTTAATGAACACAAAAATATTTGCATAGCAGGAATAATGTCGATATTACAGCGCTATAGATTTTATTTAATTTAAATTAATGTCGTTCGTAAAAGCCAAAACATTAAATTTGTAATATAGAGAAAATAGATTTAATTAAGTGAAAAAAAAGATAAAAGTTTAATTGAAGCTGTACTTTTCTATCTTTTGTGTGGATTTAGAATTTTCTTATCTCCCTCTCCCCCGACATAACTAACGTACCTCAACATTTGCAAGGATTACCGCAGGACATAAAGTTTTCCATAAATAGAAGAGAATCGGCATCCTGCTCGGGCAAGGTAAACATTTCCATCTGACAATCCCGAAACACGACCATCGCTCATCCTGAAGTATTTGAAATAGAAAGGAAACACCGTCACATGTTCGGCCGCTGGTTCATAAGAACCTGGGCTCGTAGAGTAAGATCACCATAAAGGATCTTGTTGAACAACCGTCACAAACTTGCAGAGAAGAAAAGGAGATCTTACCTTATAAATTTCAGGAGCAATAGCTGATAACCAAATACCCATAGAGACATCCTCCCCTTTACACAAGAAGAAAAAAACATGTGTCAATATCTAGTACTCTGAGAACTACATCTTTACACATCAGAGGTCACTTTCAACATTGTAATCTCGTCGTGGTTTTCTATCATATACCTGATAACGTTTTAGAGATTTCTCGTTTTTTGCCAGCCAGTGAACAATATCCGAAGATATAATGCTGCCCGCACCGCAGGCAAATGTCGGATAAGCCACTCCCGGATAATCAGGCTCGGCCCATTTTCCCTGTCTCTCGATCAACCAATCAGTACGAAAGCTGTAAATATGAAGAAGCAATTTAGAAGCAATAACTACAACTCATATTCTCATACCTTATTTATAGTTTAGTCGCATGGAAAACGCTAATTCGTATGTTTGCAATCTCGTTTCTGTTTTACTTGAAAATATTATAAATTTGGCAATTCCTAATGCCCAAAACATGATATCTCAAAAGGATTTTCACTATGTCAATAAAATCTTTAGAATGGACTCAGTATAAAGTAGATGGTTTGAACCCGGGAGTATCGTTACATGTTTGTAGATGTACATCGTCCAGGTTAGTAGAGTCCTGAGAAGTGTTGTTGCTGTTGGTGTTGACTAACATTTCGACAATCTTAGCAGTAGTATTTTTGACTCTGAAGATGACTACCGCTAAGGTTGTCGAAACTTCAGTCAACATCAACAACAGTCCTTCTCAGAACTCTACTAACCTGGACGATCTACATCTACAAACACGTACACAGAATATTGTGTACTGACGGAGTTGAGCTAAACTCACCTTCCCCACCACAATTTAGACGTGTTTTTTAAATTATGACTTTCCATTTCCTAAAAATATCAAATATTTCTTCAGTCGTGAAGTTCTTCGGTACACTATTAAAGATATAAAGCTTAATTAAAGACACCCTTACAAATCGCTTGATTGAGTAAAATCTTTAGATTGAGTCAAAATCATCTGTGCAGCTTGTATACTTCCGGAGGTAATTAATGTTGAAATCGACTCTATACTGAGCATGCGCAATTTCTATTTCCTCGTGCTTTTATTGTAGAGACTCGGGACGAGGCTCATTCAACTCTCAATGAGAGTCTGGGATGGTGTAAAAATCATCTCCACAGCATGGTTTAAGAGTGGCGTAAGGGTGTTTTAAGGGTGGTTTAAGGGTAGAGTAAGGATGTTTTAAGGGTAGCGTAAAATGTTTTAAGGAGTTTTAAGGGTAGCTTCAGCGTGGTTTAAAAGGTGGTCCAAGGCTTTAAGTTACGCTTCGCTACCCTAGACTACTGTTAAACCACCCTTAAACTACCCTTAAACCCCTCTAAAACCACATCTAAACCATTTAAAAACCACGCTTAAGCCACCAGATTGATATACTCCAAATCCCAAGATACATCTACGTACTCCAAAATCCCAAGATACCTCTACATACTCCCAACTCCCAAGTTACCTCTACGTACTCCCAACTCCCAAGTTACCTCTACGTACTCCCAACTCCCAAGTTACCTCTACGTACTCCCAACTCCCAAGTTACCTCTACGTACTCCCAACTCCCAAGTTACCTCTACGTACTCCCAACTCCCAAGTTACCTCTACGTACTCCCAACTCCCAAGTTACCTCTACGTACTCCCAACTCCCAAGTTACCTCTACGTACTCCCAACTCCCAAGATACCAACACGTATTTTCTATTATTTATTGAAGAGCTTTCACAAACCTGTAAGATGGTCTCCAGGTTAACAAAACAATCATCGTCAGTTTTCATTACAAAGGAAAAACTTAAAGTCGAGAGCCTATTTAAAAGAAAAGCCGACATGAAGCAAGATCAATATGACATATGACGACTGATGTCGTAGGTAAGGAGATACTGGCGAGATGAATTATACACTAATGCAAGTTATTTGGGCAAAAATAATGTTTAAAGTTGATTTGAGACTGTCCACTTATCGCCAGAAATTTCACAGTGGCATGAAAAATATAAAAGTCTCAGACACTCTCTTACCACGAGAAAAACTGAAGCAACTGGGATGGAAGATTTCTGTAAACATCGACATTTGAAACAAAAGAATATCAGAAATAGTTCTGCTTTCTTTAAGTAAACGTTCATTCTCATCGTCTTTCAATCGCTGCCACTCCGACATTCGAGTTTCTTCTTCCTCTTTTGTCACGACTCTCTTCCCCGGAGAATCTACGGAGGATTGCAAGTTGCTACAGACTTTAAAGAAATTTATTCATAAAGCATTGTACCATCTTTTCTTTTAATATTTGGTGAGGGAATATTAGTGTTTGGCACTAGGCTTTAAACTTCATATGAGTCTGCACAGTCCATTTGACAAATTTTTCAATTTCATAGTCATGGTAACGACAAGCTGGATCTATTTTCATCGCTTTCTGAGTGATTAAATCGTTTGGTCACATAAATGTACGCAAAATCATCTGAGCATGCGCATACGCTTGGAAATGCGCAGTACAAGCAAAGTCTATTTGACCAATTGTCTGAGTAAACGATCATGGAAATGACCAACTGCATTTATTAGAATCAATTAGGGAGTAGATAACTTGCTTACTAACAAATTATTAAAGATATCAACTGAGCATGCGCAGTTCATGACAGTTTTGACTTCATAGTTATGGCAACGACCAGCTGCATCTACAAGCACCGAATTTGAAGTAAATAGCATGCTTAACAATTAAATGGATAAATCATCTGCGCATGCGCAGGAGCATGCGCAGTACATTCGACCAATTGTTTATAGTCATGGCAACGACTAACTATATGTACTTGCACTATATTTGTGGCAATTAGCTCACTTAGTCGCAAATTATCAAAGAAATCATCTGGGCATGCGCAGTAGTGACTTTAATAATACCGCAACTTTCGTAAGCCTCTGAATTTTGTATATATATATAAAGCCAATATTAGGTATAGTAGATGTCAACTAGCAGTGGAAGCTGGGTGCGATATGTATGCAGTGGCTTAGGGGTCCAGACGTTTCGGGTCGCGACCGCACTCTCCCTGCGTACCCCGAGCAAAGCCTATCGCAGGTGATCTCGGGGTCTGATGGGCGGAAGCTTGCTATTGCATCTCCCAAGTAGGATAGCGTGGAGGGGCCGAAATCTCCTACCGAAACGTTAACATGCGGCGTTCTAGTGCCTCGGCAAGCAGGTATCGGAAGCATGGACCGAAAACAGGGTTTTGCTTTTGAATTTAATCTTTTTTTTGTATAAAAGAAACTAGAACATTCAAGGATATTGCAAAAGTTAAAAAAAATTACTTTGGGGCAATGCGTGGGCTACAACAGGAGAGGCATTCTTCATTAAAATTAAACTAAAATTGAGAAGAGGCTTACTCCCAAACAAATGCTAGCAACAAATCCACTTTACTGCTGAGGATATTTTGTTTCTTTTTCAATGTGCGCAGAAAAAAATCCAGTTAAGAGCAACTGTTGCATCAAATTTCTCGTTGTTAACCGCGAAAACGAAGAAGTCAGTACGTACGTAATGTAGCATAAAAACACCTACTGTAAAGTCGATACATGAACGTTCCAGCCCCATCCACGCATCTAGCATCAGGAATTGATTCCTCGACTTCGGGAAAGACGGCGAACTCGTTGTTAATCCGTCTTATCTAGGAAAAAGTAGGTTTGGGTTAGTATTCACCATAGATTTGTAACTGTAGCCAACAAAATATAAAATTATTTAACATTGAATTGGAAAACCCTTTATATACGTTCTAGTAGATTAGTAATGCTTGCAACATCGATTAAGTAACCAATTGTTTATTAATACACATGAATTTGCTACATCAAAAGCGAAATAAAGCCTCGTGCTCAAGAATCTGTTGTAAAATAAACAATAAATATCCATTGAAAAACTTGTATTTAGCAATATCGTAAAATGTCAATAATTTAGTCCAAATATCGATAAGAGGGCACCGAAGAAAAACATTTATTACTGGATAGTAATTCTTTCGGAGAAAATCGCTTCACTTGCTCTAAATCATAACAATTCACCTCCGATTGGCTATGACATAAAACTTCTTTATGGTTTTATACCTTGTGTACATTGAAATAATCCTCTCCGTTTTCAATGTTGGCAAAATACTCGCATTTTCTGCATCGAGAACTTGAACATTTTACGTTTTCAGACACGACGCTGCCCTTGAAGTCCTATAATGGCATTTGAAACGTACCAAATGTTCAAACTCTATAGAAAAGTTCAAAGTCATAATTAACTTTGTGACTAAGCTTCAATATCTTACATGTTTGTGCATGTAGATCGTCCAGGTCAGTAGAGTCCTGAGAAGGACTGTTGGTGTTGATGTTGACTGACGTTTCGACAACTTTAGTGGTAGTTATCTTCAGAGTCAAGTGAGGAGTAAACGTCAGGTTTGCCATATTTGTTATCTGCTTGCAGACGTTTACTCCTCACTCGACTTTGAAGATGACAACCACTAAGGTTGTCGAAACATCAGTCAACATCAACACCAACAGCCCTTCTCAGCACTCTACTAACCTGTACAAACATGATAACGATACTCCCGAGCTCAAACAATTCACTTGAATATTTTGATAAATTATCGACTTGTTACTCACCTTTGGCAAAATAAAGTTTTCAATTGCTTTAAACGACGAACCGTTTTCTGTTGTACCAGGGTCTTGGAAAGAGAAATAAACAGATATAATTTCGCTCTGAAACGAGATAAAACAATTTAGATCAAATAACTTGTAAACGGTATTTATAAACTGCATGGTTTAACCTTAGTTGTTCTGTCGTAGAGTCGAACAGAAGAGTTTCTTTTTGAATTCAACGATGATAAAGAGATGCCAAGACGAGTCAAAATAATGGGACGGATGATCTGTATAAAAATAATTGTATTGTATTGCCAACCCAAATTTTTACTCCTGAAGCCAAACAGACACTTTATGCAACAGGTTTCAGACTTTGTTCAGAAGGTCCCAAAGTTCAATGCAACAGTGTCCGTTGAGCAGTTCTTAATGGCTACAAATAACTAACTAATACTCACATCAAAGTCCCATCCGATAGATCCACTGTGAAAATATCTCAAATTTTCTTCATTTGGTCGTTTGTAAGCAATTACTTCATTTTCGTAGTCTAAACATCAATATGACAAACATATAAACACGTTTGATCATGCACTCGTTCCAGCCTCTATGACGGTAAAATCTCCATGAGAGATAGCAACACATATTTCCATCAAGACTGTCTGATCTTCGCTACAAATACATACAGCAATGATAAATTCGCAGCAGTGGCTGATTAATAATTACGGAGCATGTAGGCTAAGGCAAAATTACGAGGCCTGGTGATATTTAATCCCTCCACTAAGCTCAGTCTCTTGACAACGTTTGCGTTCTTTACGTTCCTTTGCCTTTGCATTTCCTAGCTTGCGTTTGTAACACATAGTGTGAACGATACAAAAAATTAATAGTTCAAAATAAACTTTAAAAATTATCAAAACAGTCTGCAGAAATAGGAAATCCTCGTCAGTTCTTAGCCTCGCGCATTTAAACACTAGATGGTACGAAAGTCTTTTTCGTCGATATTCAATCGCACGTACGGTTTTCAACATCATAAATGGTCTAAAAACGGCACTTTTAGCAAGTTCAAGCAGCAAAAGTAAAACTAACAATGTCTTGGTTTACTTTTCGTAATGAGTAATCCGCAACTGATTAACTTTAAATATCACATGTATAGTAGGTTATGTTCGACGTTTGTAAATATGTGCCTCGTTAGTTTATCGCCTGCATCGAGATTCCAACGTCATATTGTTTTATATCGGCTTTTCCAGGCGCCAAACCTCACAACTATCAAATCAAAGTAAATTTTCAAACTTGGAGATTCGATTTTCTTTCTTTCGCATTTGTAAGGATCAATCCTGAACTCTGGAGGAACGTAACATGCATTATTTGAAACGATGAACTTCACCAACACTCTAAAACAACAATGGAATAGTAACCAACACTTTATTTTTCAGATTTAGTCATTGTACTTAGTTATATCACTGGTACAATTTTTTTTGCGACAGAAACGGTTGTTGGGAACTCTGGCCAAGAAAACCACAGCAAAGAAAGGGATATTTTAGGCAAGTGTACCGTGAACCGTTATTTCTTGTGAATATTCGAGTTTAGCCTCAATACAATGACGTTAGTCAACACAGTTAAATTTATCATATGACAAAGAATGCAGTTTGCATGAGTTGTTCTTGTGTAGAACAAAACTGATAAACGAAACTAAAGACCTTGCTGTTGGTATATTCAATAGGCCATCATAGAAACGCAAAACGCTACACTACTTAAAGAATGGCGGTCAGCTAAAAATGTCCAATTCGATTCTACGTAGATCTGACAATTGCTAAAACGTTACTCATATCGGTAATCAGATTAGTTTACCAAACATTTCACTGGTATTGAAGACATACGTTGTAAACGTTCTCTGGTATTGAAGAAATACGTTGTAAACGTTCTCTGGTATTGAAGAAATACGTTGTAAACGTTCTCTGGTATTGAAGAAATACGTTGTAAACGTTCTCTGGTATTGAAGAAATACGTTGTAAACGTTCTCTGGTATTGAAGAAATACGTTGTAAACGTTCTCTGGTATTGAAGAAATACGTTGTAAACGTTCTCTGGTATTGAAGAAATACGTTGTAAACGTTCTCTGGTATTGAAGAAATACGTTGTAAACGTTCTCTGGTATTGAAGAAATACGTTGTAAACGTTCTCTGGTATTGAAGAAATACGTTGTAAACGTTCTCTGGTATTGAAGAAATACGTTGTAAACGTTCTCTGGTATTGAAGAAATACGTTGTAAACGTTCTCTGGTATTGAAGAAATACGTAAACGTTCTCTGGTATTGAAGAAATACGTTGTAAACGTTCTCTGGTATTGAAGAAATACGTTGTAAACGTTCTCTGGTATTGAAATACGTTGTAAACGTTCTCTGGTATTGAAGAAATACGTTGTAAACGTTCTCTGGTATTGAAGAAATACGTTGTAAACGTTCTCTGGTATTGAAGAAATACGTTGTAAACGTTCTCTGGTATTGAAGAAATACGTTGTAAACGTTCTCTGGTATTGAAGAAATACGTTGTAAACGTTCTCTGGTATTGAAGAAATACGTTGTAAACGTTCTCTGGTATTGAAGAAATACGTTGTAAACGTTCTCTGGTATTGAAGAAATACGTTGTAAACGTTCTCTGGTATTGAAGAAATACGTTGTAAACGTTCTCTGGTATTGAAGAAATACGTTGTAAACGTTCTCTGGTATTGAAGAAATACGTTGTAAACGTTCTCTGGTATTGAAGAAATACGTTGTAAACGTTCTCTGGTATTGAAGAAATACGTTGTAAACGTTCTCTGGTATTGAAGACATACTTTGTAAACGTTCTCTGGTATTGAAAAATACGTTGTAAACGTTCTCTGATATTGAAGACATACGTTGTAAACGTTCTCTGGTATTGAAGAAATACGTTGTAAACGTTCTCTGGTATTGAAGAAATACTTTGTAAACGTTCTCTGGTATTGAAGAAATACGTTGTAAACGTTCTCTGGTATTGAAGAAATACTTTGTAAACGTTCTCTGGTATTGAAGAAATACTTTGTAAACGTTCTCTGGTATTGAAGAAATACGTTGTAAACGTTCTCTGGTATTGAAGAAATACGTTGTAAACGTTCTCTGGTATTAAAGAAATTCGTTGTAAACGCGACAGGCCAATTTGAAACACTGTTCTACACTTTACCTTCACAAATATTGTGTTTGCTGTAACGTTTCACACGCTAAGTAGCTCTAATTGAATACAAAAAACACTACAGCTACCCTCAAGAAAATTCAGTGTTTTCCCTGTGTTTACCTTTTATTTAGAGATGAATGTCGTCTTGCATAGCCAACCCATGATTCACGTAAACTTTGCCTCAAATCAAAGTTGCCGCGCGATGAAAGTATTCCAACGACCAAATCATAATGAGAATAATTCTCTGCTGTCAAGAACATTATTTTAAAACATTAAAGAAAACAAGTGGAAACACAAATACAAAATGGACTATGTAGGATAAAGTTTTTAGATAACATGGTTAAATAACACTAAATCGAAAGTAGTTCTCAATAAAGATCACTCTTGATGAAGACACTATACTGGAGTATATAAGGACTCAAGATTCAACATCAGATCACTCCTGATGAAGACACTAGACTGGAGTATATAAGGACTCAAGATTCAACATCAGATCACTCCAGATGAAGACATTAGTCTGGAGTATATAAGGACTCAAGATTCAACATCAGATCACTCCTGATGAAACACACTGGACTGGGAATATAGGGACTCAAGATTCAACATCAGATCACTCCTGATGAAAACATAAGACTGGAGTATATAAGGACTCAAGTTTCAACATCAGATCACTCTGAGTGATGACACTCAAGGGATATATAAGAACTCAAGTTTCAACATCAGATCACTCCTGATGAAGACACTAGACTGGAGTATATAAGGACTCAAGATTCAACATCAGATCACTCCTGATGAAACTCATAAGACTGGAGTATATAAGGACTCAAGATTCAACATCAGATCACTCCTGAGAGACACTAGACTGGAGTATATAAAGACTCAAGTTTCAACATCAGATCCTCCTGATGAAGACACTAGGCTAGAGTATATGTAAACTCATCTTTCAAAAACATATCGTTTATACTCAAGATATTAGATAGACGTACGACAATCTATAATGTCATATAAATCACGATAAAAAATCTGGTCCACGGAGTCGACATGCTATCAGTCAGGCAACAAACAAAGATGAGATAGCTGTACAAACCTGTATTATCGCAGCAAAGCTTCAAATCTTTAACAACAAGATGATTATGGATGTATAACACGAAAATAGCGATCAATATTAGTAAAGTTGGCTTAAGGATGTCATTTAATGTAAACATAAGTTGAAATTAAACAGTTACAATTAACTATAGCGTATAAATATCTTTCCCTATGTAAAATAATCTATACATTATCCTCAATAACGAACTATACACATTGTTGCATTTTAATATATACGAACTTTGACCTCAGGTGTGTTGCGGAAACGTCATGTAAGGAGTCTTAAAGCATCAATATAAATTAGCAAACTTTGTGATCTATGTTACTTATTGAACTTAAATTGAGCAATACAAAAATCTTAATCTTCAACAAAACATATCAAAATATTACTATGAATGTATAAAAGTATACAATCGCTAAAAGATCACGTTTGCACTTTTTCTTCACCAACTGAGCAAAGATTCTCTTTTCTTTGAACTGCTTGTCGACAACCATTGAAAGATTATTCAAAAACTCTTCTTAGGTTATCGTTTGCGCCTATTACGTAGGTTTGAGGGACAATATAAGTACATGCATGTACAACAAAGAACACGGGTGAAGGCTTTAATTCGTATTACTTACTTTCGAATACAGCGCATGTGCAAGGAATGGTAGTTTACGAAGAGTTCGACCACTTAGTTGATAACTTTTTCTAAACAAGAAAATGAGAGAAAGAATACTTCGTAGGTTTATCACAGTGAGACGCTTGACTGCTCCTTGCAAGTTCAAAGGAGAAGGGCCTCCCAAAGAAACCTAACCAAAAGTCAACCAATATTCGTGATTATTTGAGAGTGGTCCATTACTTGATAACTACTGACTACGATAACAAAGAAAAAACATCTTTACGCCTTAAATGTAGATGTAATACAAAGTTAAATTTTATTTATGTTGCAAGTATTAAGACGGTATATTTTAAACCTCAGTCCTAAATTATTTGAGAACTCATCTGAACATGCACAAACAACTCAACAAACTGTTCGAGTTTACAATCATGGCAATGACAAACAGAACAAGCTTGCATCCTTCTGTGGTTCACTTGGTCACATATTGGGAAATCATAAATTTCAATTATAATGAGAATTTAGTCATTTAACAAATTTTCATATTCATAGTGATGGCAACAACAAGCTGGACCTATTTTCATCACTTACTGAGTAATTAATCGCTTGGTCACAAAAATATAAGAAGATCATCTGAGCATGCGCAGTACAGCGGGCATGCGCAGCTCAAGCATGCAAAGTCCACTTGACCAATTGTCCGAGTTGATAGTCATGGAAACGACCAACTACATTTACTAGCATCAATTAGGGAGTATATAACTTGCTTATTAACAAACTATTAAAGATCTCAACTGAGCATGCGCAGTTAAATTGATTGGCTGCCAATGTTCATGGTCATGGCAACGACCAATTGCATCTACTAGCCCCGATTTTGAAGTAAATAGCATGTTTAGTAACAATTTAATGGAGAAATCATCTGCGCATGCGCTCGAGCATGCGCAGCCCTCGACTAATTGTTTATAGTCATGGCAACGACTAACTAGATGTACTTGCACTACATCTGGGGCAATTATCCCTTAATCGCAAATTATCAAAGAAATTATCTGGGCATGCGCAGTTGTGACTTTAATAATACCACAAATTTCGTAAGCCTCTAAATTTTTGTATATATAAATATAAATCTATAGCTTCATATAGTAGATGTCAACTAGCAGTGGAAGCTGGGTGCGATATAGTATGCAGTGGCTTAGGGTCCACACTTCGGTGGCGACCGCACTCTCCTGCGTACCCCGAGCAAAGCCTATCGCAGGTGATCTCGGGGTCTGATGGGCGGAAGCTTGCTATTGCATCTCCCAAGTAGGATAGCGTGGAGGGGCCGAAATCTGCTACCGAAACGTTAACATGCCGCGTTTTAGTGCCTTACGCTTAAGAAGGTATCGGGAAGCATGGACCGAAAACGGGGTTTTCCTTTCAAAATTTGTCTTTTTCTTTACAAGAATTCTTCTCATAAAAGAAACTAGAACATACTGCCAGGGTTCAGACAACTTCTGAAAATCCCCGGGCGTAGTTTCGTTTTCTTTGTAAAACGAAGAATACTAACTGAAAACATGAAGACTGGGTGACATAATATTTACCATAAACTAAGACAAGAAATGTTTATTTTACTCTGTGACATCACTTTACTTTAAAGTGAAAGGTTTGAACATGGGAGTATCGTTACATGTTTGTAGATGTAGATCGTCCAGGTTAGTAAAGTCCTGAAAAGAACTGTTGTTGTTGATGCTGACTCTAAAGATGACTACCGCTAAGGTTGTTAAGAAGTCAGTCAACATCAACATCAACAGTCCTTCGCAGGACACCACTAACCTCGACGATCTACATCTACAAACATCTACTCTCGGCTATCTTCTTTAATTCAAGACTACAGTGTGTTACATCGTTGTCGACAAAGCTACAATGGAAAATAGGGAAAAAAAGTTGTACATCGGAAAAGAAAACCATGTCATCAACATAGAAGTGAACAAAAATTTCTAACAAACACCGTCAATTTTCGTCAAAATAAAATTTCGTGTATTTTTCAGTTGTACCTTAAATCCAAAATTTGAGTGGCTGGTGATATGATACTGGTCTGTGATGAAACGGTGAACATTAATTTTGATTATTAAAAAATTATCTACAATGCAATCGTTTGCAATCAATTTCTATATAGCTGCACACCTCTCTATTTAAGCAAGATGTTTGTATAACTTGCACAAACGACTATATTGTGGTATGGAAATAAAGCAGTAGACGTAAAGGTACAAAGTACTGAGAAGGGGATATACTTCACGAGGCAAATTGTTGTTTTATATTGTATATGATGACAGGTTGCGGTAAGCCATTTCGGCGTTCCTTTTGGCCAGAAAACATAATTGACCGGCAGCCATTTCGTTGATCACGTGCACAAGAAGACATAAGTTACATACAAACAAATGGTAAATTTTGTAAATAGCTTTGGCTGATGGCGGACCAATATACTGTTTGATGTCGGCTCTGTGGGCGAACAAATAGCGAAGTTAGATGAGAAAGTGAATTAAAAAACTTTCGAGTCACAAACATATTTTCAACCTGTCCACGAACGCAACGTCTATGGCTCTAGTTATGTTCGATGTTGTCAATATAATTACATTAGGATGTCTGAAATAAGAAGAAAACAACATTGGGGAAGACTAGGTTTAGCAAATAAACGCATAAATGTAGTTCAAATCAAGACTTCTGTAAATACGTAATTGATAGATAATAAGTATTTGACTGAGCAAAGTTGTCATCAAGCAAGTTTGTTCATGTCATATAAATATTTTCGTGCTTTACTCCTGTAAAAGCGACAACATGTAGAGAAAGAAATAATACATAGTTCTAAAGATAGCAAATACCATAGTGAATGGTAAATGTAATATAATAAGGAAGATTGTTTTACTCTTGAACACAATACATAGAGACACATATATATAAGGATTTCCGGTTGTATTTCATAGTTGATACATCTTGACTTACAATTCACTGACTGACAACGTCAATCAAAACATGAACGACTTATTATATAGAATGTAAACGGTCCATATAAAACATCCGTTTCCCAAAAATTAATGCCATTTCCAACCACCCAATCTTCCTCCAGAATGAACAAACAGTAAGTTCTTATTAATTGTATTCATACAAATTCTATTAGTTTACATCGAAGTTTCGAATACTTGGCTATCATTTGAAAAATTGTTTTGATTTAGTCAAATTTTATATTACATACGTATGATCTTATTTTAATTACAAAAAATTTCTATGAGAATATCAAGTGTACGCTGCTTGAAATTTTGTGCAAGTTATTTCAAAATAGGTGGCAGAAGTCTCTTTTGGAATACTTGAATTTCTTTTGAAATTCTTCACTAAATTAGAGAGCGAGGGAACTCTCTAGTTTAGTTAGAATATTGTAAAAATCTTTTATGTGCATGTTTTGTGTTTTGTGCATGTTTATGATCATCTGCAAACACCGAAGAATGGAAGTCGAAAATTTTGTCTTCTCGAAACATGCCTTCTTTAAATTTTAATATCTTCTCAAAAATAAGTAATAAATATTGGTTTAACTTACTGCAAGAAGCGTTGCTTGACAATGACAGGTTACGGCAATGTGGTTCTGAAAGAAATTGAAGCAAAGAAGATTTGATGAACGATACAAACAAATACATGCTTACATCTCTGTTCTGCTATTCTTGATCTTATCGACCTCTGCATCTGAAAATACTGAGGAAAAAGTTGCAGTATGATGAAGCAAACAAGCAAACAACTGACAAACAAACACATACCGCAGTCTCAATCTTCATCGTTCAGTGCCATGAATAACTGTAAGAATAATGTTAAAATACAATCATGACGAACTGTAGGAGCATATAAATTTTCAAAAACCAGTGTTTGCAGACGATCTGTCGAAATTTCTATCAAAACTGGTACTTTACGATGATTTCAGAAAACAGCTGTAAACTGCAAACATTTACAGGAAAGGTTTACTTTTGGCACAAAAGTTACTGTCAGATTTTCAAACGAAGTCAATCATCTCCATTGAACATAATGGACAGACGAGCATTCATGACGAGCCCTCAAGTTGGATTCGAAAATTTGGAAACAGTTTCCTCTCCCGAGGAATTATCTTTATGATTGCAATAGTTCTATACAATCATACAAAATAGCTATTTTGGCTAAATCATTTACCAAACATTAGAACATCACCGGAAGTTAAATTTTTTATTGCTTTGTAGACACTGTTATAACATCCCTCAATATTATAACAGTGCAATCATAGGCACAAATAAACCATTAAATATTCAAAGTAGACGGCTAGTCTGACTGGCTCGTGATAATCATTTCGCATAGATGTTGAGTTTAAAGATTTTGCAATACTCTGCCAGCGTATTGCAATTTCTCTTCAACCATGATGATTGATTTAATGTAAATTAGATTTTGTTTTAATTTTACACAAGATATGAGCGCAAGAAGCACTCTTATATTAACATGCTCTAAAGCATGTTAACTGATTGTGCTAACATCTACAAAATTACTCCATGGTATATAGAAGCGCCAGTCAGTTGTTGCACAAGTACAACACATCTCTTTACTACCAAATCCCCCAGTTATTACCAAATCAAGCACGTGTCAGAACTAGGCAATAATCAAACATAAGCTAGCTCTCTGTTGGTCGGTCGAATTATTGATATGGACAATGAAGAAGGATGTTTTTGGGTCGAAGGATGATCTGTTTCTTCCGTTAGCAACATCTTGAAGTCAACTTTGTTGTCTAGAAATATAGAATACGAGAGAAATGAATTGATTTTTTCAGTATCGGAAATCATCGCACCATGAACTTATTATGTTCGTTAATAAATCACTAATCACTTTGGTTACTTCTTAGTACTTTAACATGGCTCTCTGATCAAATAATTTAGTATGTTCAGCATCATAAATTATTGTGACACCTAGCTCTTGCGTTCACTTCATTGCCATCTTTTCTTATTATCGTCAGTGATTCTTAACCGTGTACACTTTTAAATTATTTGTTTTAAAATTGAGTTTCTTAGCCTGTGGCTGTCATAGAAAAATGATTTTCTTCTTTTCAACTTCCAATGGCAAAGTTACACAACGAGAAGGTGCTTTTGGTGCTGTCTTTGGTCATACTAGTCTTACAGCACAAGCAAAAGTGATTATTAATTGTGAAACAAGACAGAATAAATGAAGGATTAGAATCAACATGAGCATAAACAAAACAATATTCAAAAGAATTTCCGTTTTCCTGGTCTTTTAGGTCTCATGAGAAAACAAAATTGAATGCATGGTACATACGAATAGAATAAGCATAAACGATAAAACTTTATTTCTTTTTCTCTTCAGAGTTTACACAGAAAGACATGGAAATCTTCTTTCGTTTTCTCTTGTTCTTTTTGTTCTTCTTTCAGCTAATGCCTAACACATTTCCTTAAGCCTGTGTAATGGTGTAACTTCGCTCTTGAGTGGGTGGGAGGAGCTTTAGGAATAAATTTGCCCATAAAAGCGTGGTGTTATTTTTATGTTGTTTCCTAAGCTGAAAGAAGTATAAAATATTGAAAAGAAGAATATGATTTTTGATGTTTTTCTGTAAACCCTCGAGAGAGTCATAAGCACGCTCGTTGCTTATGCTTGTGATTACGTAGACGTTAATGTTCCAACTTTTGCTTATTGTTTTCTTTAACACTTTATTGACACTTGACACAACATTCAAAAATAGATATATTCTATTCAAACAGTTCATGAAAAAAATTATTGCTTTGTTCAGACAGTTGGATTGGCTGGATTTGAACAGGACGTTCTATACGAGAAGGGATTACGTTGGTTTTATTCAGTTATTTTGGGGATGATTGACGTATTATCAGTGTACCGTATGTCAAGAAGCATCCTATGGTGATACAGGTGAGCCATCACCCCTCAGATTAAGCTCTAGGATATGTTTGCTACAATGACGGAATCGTTGTAACAAAGTCTTCTGTTCTTACTTCATATGCTTCATCTTGTTTTATACAGTTTTCCAAAATGACTCAACTGTAAATATTGTAAAACAAGCACGATTAAAAGCGTGTATATAAATTTGTAAAATTTAAGAATTGCCAAGAATTTGTCCAAACAATTAATTTTTGAAATTTCCAGAAATTTCCTTCAAATAGGCCATTCTTTTCTGAAATTTCCTTAGAAATAAGACCACATTTGACCATCGTTATCATGTTAACTACTTCATGTAAAAGTTATATATCGTCTTCCAAGAAAACAACATAACAATTTTTAATTTTTAAACCTCACAAGCATTCGTTCTCCGCAAGAATATTTCTCTCCACATATCTGTTGTAAAAGAGTGAAAGACAAATAATATTTTAAAGAACATATAAAGTTTTTTTTGAAAGCTGAAACAAGGTAATAGATATATATGTTATTGTTATGCCTGAGTCTGACTTTGAGTTTCATAGCGGGAAATTGAAACGATATTTATTTTTTATTTCTACATAGCAAAGATATTTAAGTTTTTTCCTACACAGCCAATATTGTGAATAATCTTTTGTATAACATCTCTAACTAAAGCAATATCGTTAAAATGGATAAAGTTCAAGAACTTTCTGAAGCACTGCCTTTACCAAGTCAGCCATTCTTAAACGTCGAAGTAAATGAATGCAAAGAAAGGTTAGTTCATAATATGAACAAAGGACTGTATGCAGAAGGATATTGAATTGCATTTCATGTAATAATCTAGTTGAGTGAGTCTGTGTTAGTGAAACCATGCTACAGGTGAAACTAGGTAATGAACAAATCATGTTTTGTTTTGTAAAGAAACTTGAATAATTTTAATATGTTACTAGATTGACGTCACTGGTCATATGTTGTGCTTCAACAGACTCACTTCTTCAAATACCACTGTGCTGTCAAAACGTGAACAAAACCATTTATTCAATTTGATAATAAGCATTAACATCTTAATAGTATTTACCACTTTATTTTAGCACTATCCCAGAGTATAGAATTATAAAGCTTGTCAAAGACTTTCTTATCAACATGAAAACAATTCATGGCGACTCATGTTTCGTAGAATTTGTTGATCCTTTTTAATGGAACATGTCAAGAGCATAACTATTGTGTATGACACAGATAATTTTTCAACATATGGCAAGGTTATTGACCCTATGATCAGACAATATTTACTTTCGCATGTGTGAGAGTAGGTTGTTCACACCCCCCTGGTATGTCACACATCCCTTTTTGTTGAACCCCACGGAAAAGAAAATGCAAGAACTCTTAGAGGATTGACTTAGTTTGATAATGAAGATTTACATGAAGTACATATTTCTGTCAAACCTTCATAATTCTTTTAACAGATAATTGATTTGAAAAAGTTATGCTAAAGTATCATGTCTATCAACTTCATGATGGGGGGCATGGATATGAAGAACTTGAGGATGATATATCTGCTCCAGACAACTGGCTTTTGCCTACAGGTGGGTAAATTTTGCCTGCAGGTGGTCAACTCACTTCAGTCCCAGGTCTTTTCGCTTTCACGAGTTATAAGTATTAGCAACTAATACAATTAATTCATCATTTTAGAGGATTTTCAGGGCTTGTGGGAAAGCTTGCTCTTTGACTCGGATGTGAAAAATCAGGTTGTTCTTCATAATGAACATTTAATGATTTCTCTCGTAAGCGAAGTTTAAATTGTAGCTTGTTAAGGACGTCTTTAGCGCCGAAATAAGTTAACGTTTAAACAGTTAGCTGTCAAAACGTCAAATAGATTTTTAAGGATTTTCCTAATTTCTCCTATTTTCCAATGTACATTATGTACTCGGGTTACTGATCAACGGAGTTACTGATCTGCTAACTTATTAATCTCTAATATTTTCAAAAGGTTTACGCAAGCGATGACATTGTGCACCGTAGTGGTGACAAAGCTTACTTAGTAAACATTAAAATACACATCTCAGCAATTCTAGCGAGTTATATCGATTAAAAATGTTAAAATTTTGTTGTTCTAATTTATTTACGAAAGTATATGTCGTGCCATGACTATGATATTTCATGTATCTCATTTTATCTTATTTTTTAGTTGCTAAAATATGCGGCAACGACACTTCTCTTCTCCGACAGGTTTGTCGTGTGAAATGAAACTATTGAACTGAAGACTTTTAGAAAGCCAAATTGCAAAATCATTCGTTTTCCATCTTTTAAAATCACTCCCAAACAATGACATTTTCAAAGTATATATTAGTCACGTGTTTGAATCATATTTTAGAGGCGTGGATTTCAACATCATCTCGTGAAATAAAGTTACCTTATTGCATGGTAAGTTAGTTTCCTTGGTAACCAGACGTGAGTCCTTGCGTCATCGTCCGTCACGTGTATCTTTTTGCGAATCAAATTAGATTCTATTTTTGCGTGTGTTGACTTTGTAACAACTCTCATCTTAACGGAGTAAATCTCTTATCACTCATAACATTCAAGATTGAAAAATCACATATCAAAGTATTGATAAGAATAAGTTAGCTACAATCATATAGAATGAAACGCGAGACGTGATGGTGTTTTAACGAGCCAACTATTAAATGACGTCAAGGCTACCATGTTTGTGTACCGCTGTGACGTCACTCGAAAACAAACAACGAAGCCAATCAAACAACAGCCACTCATAGTACATCATGTTTGTCTTCACGTGATCTACTGCAAATATCCAGAAGAATGAGTTGAGCTTTTCTTTAAAACTTTCACAGAGCCAACCGGTACTGGTGAAACATCCTTATGCAAGGCGCTTGCTCAAAAATTATCCATACGACTTTCTAAAAGGTAAAAACACTACATTTTATTTTGATGTTACGTAAATCGCAATCCATTACTATCCATGTGTGTAATGCAACTAATATTGCCACGTAATTTTATTGTTATGTCGTGAATTATAAATACAAAGTATAATCCGAAAAAGGTTATATCCGAAAAATGTTGTAAACTCAACATCAAATTTAGAAAACAAGACGATTAAAATGTAAATATTACACTTTCAATTGTTTTGCTTTGTAACTTTATTTAAGTTTACAAGATGTTCTTTGGCATTATCTTTTACTTTGTTTTAATGAAATTGTCGTCTACCTAAGGATTATGAACTATAAATTAAAGTGTGTTTCTACTTTTGAATCCTTAGATTTAACTATGGCCAGCTTATTGAAATAAACATTCACAGTTTATTTTCCGAGGTGAGCATCATTTTGAATAGCTCAAAGCAACATCACCGAGTGCGAAAATCCTCTGGAACCAAAATTACATTGCCATAAATTTTCCGTGAAACCTTTGTCGTCACCCCCTGTCAATATAAAATGCACGGCTCACATCAAAATATCAGTTCAGAAAACTGACATTTATATACCTGGGATTGAGATGTCGTTGAAGTTAATAAATCTAGTTCCGTATCACAAAATGATCATATCCAATTAAAAAGCATCTGTAATTTAAAATGTACATTGACATTATCTTTCCTTACAAACAGAGTGGAAAGTTAATGATGAAAATGTTTCAGAAAATTCAAGAGTTTATTGACGACAAATAAGCTTTAGTTTGCGTTCTTATCGACGAGGTAAACTTTGCTTAAACATTTCTTTCTTAATGCTCATGGTCAGATAGATGAGAAATCATTTACTATTTGTGTTTCTTGTTTCACAAAATACCCGAAGCACATGTACGCTTGTCGGTAATGTTTAAGGAAAATACCTTTGCTATCCATATCTTTTACTTCTGAAGGTTGAAAGTTTAACATCGGCAAGAAAATCTGCGTTGAACGGACAAGAACCTTCAGATGCCATTCGTGTTGTGAATGCATTTCTCCTCAAATTGACCATATAAAACTGTAAATGCAAAATATAAGCAGAATATGCATTTCGGCGAACATTGCGTTCTCATGGATTTTTTAGTGAACTAAGAGATTGTATTCGGTTATATGAACGGCGAGGCCAGCCGGCAGGGTTGTTGCGTTATGTATTATTTAATAAAATAGAGACTTTGTAGAAAATAGTTCTAAAGATAGCAAATACCATAGTAAATGGTAAAAGTAATATAATAAGTTGATAGTTCTTACAAGAACTGTTGTAAGTAAAGAGCACTAACCCAATAGTTCTAAATTAAACGACACGATGCATTTCGGCAGACTACTCCTCAGGTGTCAACGTCTGCTGAATGAAAATTTACAATCTACCGATATTTATAATGCCAAGACAACAGTCTTTATCAACTTATTATATTACATTTACCATTCACTATGGTATTTGCTATCTTTAGAACTATGTATTATTTCTTTCTCTACAATGTTGTAGCTTTTACAGGGAGTAAAAGCACGAAAATATTCGTATGACATGAACAAACTTGCTTGATGACAACTTTGCTCAGTCAAATACTTATTATCTATCAATTACGTATTTACAGAAGTCTTGATTTGAACTACATTTATGCGTTTATTTGCTAAACCTAGTCTTCCCCAATGTTGTTTTCTTCTTATTTCAGACATCCTAATGTAATTATATTGACAACATCGAACATAACTAGAGCCATAGACGTTGCGTTCGTGGACAGGTTGAAAAATATGTTTGTGACTCGAAAGTTTTTTAATTCACTTTCTCATCTAACTTCGCTATTTGTTCGCCCACAGAGCCGACATCAAACAGTATATTGGTCCGCCATCAGCCAAAGCTATTTACAAAATTTACCATTTGTTTGTATGTAACTTATGTCTTCTTGTGCACGTGATCAACGAAATGGCTGCCGGTCAATTATGTTTTCTGGCCAAAGGAACGCCGAAATGGCTTACCGCAACCTGTCATCATATACAATATAAAACAACAATTTGCCTCGTGAAGTATATCCCCTCTTCTCAGTACTTTGTACCTTTACGTCTACTGCTTTATTTCCATACCACAATATAGTCGTTTGTGCAAGTTATACAAACATCTTGCTTAAATAGAGAGGTGTGCAGCTATATAGAAATTGATTGCAAACGATTGCATTGTAGATAATTTTTTTAATAATCAAAATTAATGTTCACCGTTTCATCACAGACCAGTATCATATCACCAGCCACTCAAATTTTGGATTTAAGGTACAACTGAAAAAATACACGAAATTTTATTTTGACGAAAATTGACGGTGTTTGTTAGAAATTTTTTTGTTCACTTCTATGTTGATGACATGGTTTTCTTTTCCGATGTACAACTTTTTTTCCCTATTTTCCATTGTAGCTTTGTCGACAACGATGTAACACACTGTAGTCTTGAATTAAAGAAGATAGCCGAGTAAGTAGATGTTTGTAGATGTAGATCGTCGAGGTTAGTGGTGTCCTGCGAAGGACTGTTGATGTTGATGTTGACTGACTTCTTAACAACCTTAGCGGTAGTCATCTTTAGAGTCAGCATCAACAACAACAGTTCTTTTCAGGACTTTACTAACCTGGACGATCTACATCTACAAACATGTAACGATACTCCCATGTTCAAACCTTTCAAACCTTTCAAAGTAAAGTGATGTCACAGAGTAAAATAAACATTTCTTGTCTTAGTTTATGGTAAATATTATGTCACCCAGTCTTCATGTTTTCAAGTTAGTATTCTTCTCGTTTTACAAAGAAAACGAAACTACGCCAGGGGATTTTCAGAAGTTGTCTGAACCCTGGCAGTATGTTCTAGTTTCTTTTATGAGAAGAATTCTTGTAAGAAAAAGACAAATTTTGAAAGGAAAACCCCGTTTTCGGTCCATGCTTCCCGATACCTTCTTAAGCGTAAGGCACTAAAACGCGGCATGTTAACGTTTCGGTAGCAGATTTCGGCCCCTCCACGCTATCCTACTTGGGAGATGCAATAGCAAGCTTCCGCCCATCAGACCCCGAGATCACCTGCGATAGGCTTTGTTCGGGGTTAGGGTTAGGTGTTAAGGTTAGGGTTAGGGTTAGGGTTAGGGTTAGGGTTAGGGTTATGTTAAGGTTTGAACATGGGATACTTTTTATACATTCATAGAAATCTTTTGGATATGCTTTGTTGAAGATTAAGATTTTTTTATTGCTCAATTTAAGTCAATTTGGTAAGATAGATCACAAAGTTTGCTAATTTATATTGGTACTTTGAGACTCCTTACATGACGTTTCCCCAACACACGAGGTCAAATGCAGCAATGTGTATAGTTCGTTATTGAGGAAAATGTGTAGATTATTTTAAATAGGAAGGATATTTATACGATATAGTTAATTGCAACTGTTTAATTTCAACGTATGTTTACATTAAATTACATCCTTTACTAATATTGATCGCTATTTGTGATATCTATGGATAATGGACATGTATCTCATCTTTGGTTTCTGATAGCATGTCAGGGGACCTTTTTATCGAGATTTATATGACATTAGAGATTGTCGTACGAGTCTAATATCTTGAGCATGAACGATATGTTGTTGAAAGATAAGTTTACATATACTCTAGCGTAGTGTCTTCATCAGGAGTGATCGAATGTTGAAACTTGAGTCACAATATGCTCCAGTCTTATGATTTGTCAGGAGTGATCTTTTATTGAAAGTTTCGCTAATGTTATTTAACCATGTTATCTAAAACTTTATCCTCCATATGCATGTGAAACATGTTTTACAAATGCATGTGAAACTCGTCAACACTTTGTTACGGCATTCGTAATATCCGTGACAACGTTAAAAATTTTTTATTTTCTCTACAACTTTATACCTGCATATTGCATGTCATATACAAGCTTTCCTTTGATTTGACGGGAAATGGTTTTATTCACTCTTACATCTTCTGCCTTTATAATTAGTCGATCTGTATTTCTAAACTAATATTTACAAATGCCCCAAGAGAATCTTTTATTTTATTGGCTCTCTTCTACAAATACAATACCATGTCCGACTATTTGATTGCACGAATTTTTAATTTGATCACGTTTTTGACACGTGTGTTTACCATGGGAAAGATGGATTGCTTAAATGTACCTAGTTGTTTAGACTACTTGGATCCATAGTTATCCTGTAATGTATACTCTTGTGAAACACCAATGAGCATACGTAGTGTGTCTTCTATAACCTCTATTCTTGTTCTCCACTTCATCATCTATCCATATTTGTTCTTTTTTAGTTCTCAGCTCAACACAACCCTAGTCTGAAGTTCCTAAAACCTTCATCTACCCAAGAAAGATCTCTGGTGGTAACATGTTAGGTATGGCTAGTGGTTGGTCATCGTCATTGAGCCTTGTGACACCAGTTCAGTATACGTTAATTGTCCTGAAGACGTTGAGGAGGTTGCTAGTAAAGCGTCGCCTAAACCAGAAGTTAGTTTTCATGGTATGCTAACGGATTACGCAAACGTTGTTAGGAATAAGTTCACATAAAATGGTTATGGTCTCGTTCCATCGTATTCTGAGAAGGTTTCATGTTCATCCTGTATCTTTCACCAATGTTACAAATACTTAGTTTTTATGCTTTTGAAATTATCGTTTTTATGACTATTATTTTAGAGCATAGACATTGAAAAATCTTGTGGTAGTACAGATATTTTCAACATTTTTTTGTTGAAAAATTCTCTAGTTTCAATTCTTCGAAATTTCTCATCTTAATTTTCACCTTTACTTTAGAATCCTTTCGATACGAGAAATCGTCGGGATTTGAGGTACTTTATACGATATATATAATTTAAGTTTTGTAGCGTTAATAACTCCCATCTGTTCTTCGTAACTTTGCTATAATTCTATGGATAAATTATGTTTTTATATATAACAGATTATTGATGATCCTACTTCACCTGAAGGTGTTCAGCAAGAACGACGTATGAAGTTACTGTCGTTAATTAATAATATAGCCATTGATAAAGGGTTGGATGGTCTATATTATTAATGTCATGGTTGTTTCAGACCAATTGGAATGAGTATGATCAATGAATTCTCGACTTGTTATTTGCTAATAACTCAAATATATTTATTTTCAAATTTCTTAGCTTAATAAATGTTATCTTTGTAGAAACTATTATAACAAAGTACATAATCCCTTTTTTCCGTGAAGCCCATGGATGCGTTCGTTCATGATGAAAGAGTCATATTGTATAAGGAGGCTCTCGTTCATCACGTGAGAGTTATGAGAAAAATACGTTGTAAAAAGTACTAAGTAAAAAACATATAAACATGCTTAGTGTTTGTTTAAGTTATAGTTCAAAAGACAGAAGTTGTTTGAACCTTTGAAGTATCCTTGGACGCTCTAGTTTTTATGTGAAGAGTTCTTGTAAAGAAAGATAAATTTTGAAAACCAAAGAATCCGTTTTCGGTCCATGCCTCCCGATACCCCGAGATAGTTGATCACTAGAGCGTCGCATGTTAACTAAGGGAACCACATAATCCTTGTTTGTTTTCCATGAAACATATGAATGGTTTGCAATCAAAGAAATCATCTGGGCATGCGCAGCAACGATGACAATCATCCCAACACTTTCGTACGCCTTTAAATTTTGGTATATATATATAAAGCTAAAACTTCATATGGTAGATGTCAACTAGCAGTGGAAGCTTAGTGCGATATAGTATGCAGTGGCTTAGGCGCCCTCACTTCGGTGGCGACCGCACTCTCCCTGCGTACCCTGAGCAAAGCCTATCGCAGGTGATCTCAGGGTCTGATTTGCGGAAGCTTGCTATTGGCATTTCCCAAGTAGGATAGCGCGGAGGGGCCGAAATCTCCTACCGAAACGTTAACATGCGGCGTTCTAGTGCCTTGCGCTTAAGAAGGTATCGGGAAGCATGGACCGAAAACGGGGTTTTTTGCTTTCGAATTTTATCTTTTTGTTTTCTTCTCATAAAACAAACCAAGCAATGTTTCAATTAACTTCTTATGACCCTGTCTTTTTCTGACACTTATAATTAAAGACAACCTTAAACATGTTTTACAAGAATTTTATCGGTTTATATCTTTCTGATTTAACTCTCCCATTTACTGTTTCTCATGTATCACGAGCAACAAATTCATATGTTTCATGGAAAACAAACAAGGATTATGTGGTTCCCTTAGTTAACATGCGACGCTCTAGTGATCAACTATCTCGGGTATCAGGGAGGCATGGACCGAAAACGGGATTCTTTGGTTTTCAAAATTTGTCTTTCTTTACAAGAACTCTTCACATAAAAAAAACTAGAGCGTCCAAGGATACTTCAAAGCTTCAAACAACTTCTGCCTTTTGAACTATAACTTAAACAAACTAAGCATGTTTATATGTTTTTACTTAGTACTTTTACAACGTATTTTTCTCATAACTCTCACGTGATGAACGAGAGCCTCCTATACAATATGACTCTTTCATCATGAACGAACGCATCCATGGGCTTCACGGAAAAGGGATTATGTACTTTGTTATAATAGTTTCTACAAAGATAACATTTATTATGCTAAGAAATTTGAAAATAAATATATTTGAGTTATTAGCAAATAACAAGTCGAGAATTCATTGATCATACTCATTCCAATTGGTCTGAAACAACCATGACATTAATAATTTCGACCATCCAACCCTTCAAGGGCTATATTATTAATTGACGACAGAAACTTCATACGTCGTTCTTGCTGAACAACTTCAGGTGAAGTAGGATCATCAATAATCTGTTATATATAAACATAATTTATCCATAGAATTATAGCAAAGTTACGATGGACAGATGAGAGTTATTAACGCTATAAAACTTAAATTCAATATATCGTATTAAGTACCTCAAATCCCGACGATTTCGTATCGAAAGGATTCTAAAGAAAAGGTGAAAATTAAGATGAGAAATTTCGAAGAATTGAAACTAGAGAATTTTTCAACAAAAATGTTGAAAATACCTGTACTACCACAAGATTTTCAATATCTATGCTCTAAAATAATAGTCATAAAACGACAATTTCAAAAGCATAAAAACTAAGTATTTGTAACATTGGTGAAGATACAGGATGAACATGAAACCTTCTCAGAATACGATGGAACGAGACCATAACCATTTTATGTGAACTTATTCCTAACAACGTTTGCGTAATCCGTTAGCATACCATGAAAACTAACTTCTGGTTTAGGCGACGCTTTACTAGCAACCTCCTCAACGTCTTCAGGACAATTAACGTATACTGAACTGGAGTCACAAGGCTCAATGACGATGACCAACCACTAGCCATACCTAACATGTTACCACCATAGATCTTTCTTGGGTAGATCAAGGTTTTAGGAACTTCAGACTAGGGTTGTGTTGAGCTGAGAACTAAAAAAGAACAAATATGGATAGATGATGAAGTGGAGAACAAGAATAGAGGTTATAGAAGACACACTACGTATGCTCATTGGTGTTTCACAAGAGTATATATTACAGGATAACTATGGATCCAAGTAGTCTAAACAACTAGGTACATTTAAGCAATCCATCTTTCCCATGGTAAACACACGTGTCAAAAAAACGTGATCAAATTAAAAAATTCGTGCAATCAAATAGTCGGACATGGTATTGTATTTGTAGAAGAGAGCCAATAAAATAAAAAGATTCTCTTGGGGCATTTGTAAATATTAGTTTAGAAATACAGATCGACTAATTATAAAGGCAGAAGATGTAAGAGTGAATAAAAACCATTTCCCGTCAAATCAAAGGAAAGCTTGTATATGACATGCAATATGCAGGTATAAAGTTGTAGAGAAAAATAAAAAAAATTTTTAACGTTGTCACGGATATTACGAATGCCGTAACAAAGTGTTGACGAGTTTCACATGCATTTGTAAAAACATGTTTCACATGCATATGGAGGATAAAGTTTTTAGATAACATGGTTAAATAACATTAGCGAAACTTTCAATAAAAGATCACTCCTGACAAATCATAAGACTGGAGCATATTGTGACTCAAGTTTCAACATTCGATCACTCCTGATGAAGACACTACGCTAGAGTATATGTAAACTTATCTTTCAACAACATATCGTTCATGCTCAAGATATTAGACTGACGTACGACAATCTCTAATGTCATATAAATCTCGATAAAAAAATCTGGTCCCCGGAGTTGACATGCTATCAGATAGGAAACAAACAAAGATGAGATAGCAGTACAAACCTGTATCGGAAGATTCAAATCTTTAACAAGATGATTATAGATGTATAACATGAAAATAGCGATCAATATTAGTAAAGTTGGCTTAAGGATGTAATTTAATGTAAACATACGTTGAAATTAAACAGTTGCAATTAACTATATCGTATAAATATCCTTCCCTATTTAAAATAATCTACATTTTCCTCAATAACGAACTATACACATTGCTGCATTTGACCTCGGGTGTGTTGGGAAACGTCATGTAAGGAGTCTCAAAGTACCAATATAAATTAGCAAACTTTGTGATCTATCTTACCAAATTGACTTAAATTGAGCAATAAAAAATCTTAATCTTCAACAAAGCATATCAAAAGATTTCTATGAATGTATAAAAGTATACAATCGTTAAAAAGATCACGCTTGCACGCTTTTTTCTTCACCAACTGAGCAAAGATTCTCTTTTTCTTTGAACTGCTTGTCAACAATCATTGAAAGATTATTCAAAACTCTTCTGAGGTTATCGTTTGTGCCTATTACGTAGGTTTGAGGGACAATATAAGTACATGCATGTACAACAAAGAACACGGGTGAAGGCTTTAATTCGTATTACTTACTTTCGAATACAGCGCATGTGCAAGGAATGGTAGTTTACGAAGAGTTCGACCACTTAGTTGATAACTTTTTCTAAACAGGAAAATGAGAGAAAGAATACTTCGTAGGTTTATCACAGTGAGACGCTTGACTGCTCCTTGCAAGTTCAAAGGAGAAGGCCTCCCAAAGAAACCTAACCAAAGTCAACCAATATTCGTGATTATTTGAGAGTGGTCCATTACTTGATAACTACTGACTACGATAACAAAGAAAAAACATCTTTAAGCCTTAAATGTAGATGTAATACAAAGTTAAATTTTATTTATGTTGCAAGTATTAAGACGGTATATTTTAAACCTCAGTCCTAAATTATTTGAGAACTCATCTGAACATGCACAAACAACTCAACAAACTGTTCGAGTTTACAATCATGGCAATGACAAACAGAACAAGCTTGCATCCTTCTGTGGTTCACTTGGTCACATATTGGGAAATCATAAATTTCAATTATAATGAGAATTTAGTCATTTAACAAATTTTTCATATTCATAGTGATGGCAACAACAAGCTGGACCTATTTTCATCACTTACTGAGTAATTAATCGCTTGGTCACAAAATATAAGAAGATCATCTGAGCATGCGTACGCTTGGGCATGCAGCTTTGCTCAAGCATGCAAAGTCCACTTGACCAATTGTCCGAGTTGATAGTCATGGAAACGACCAACTACATTTACTAGCATCAATTAGGGAGTATATAACTTGCTTATTAACAAACTATTAAAGATCTCAACTGAGCATGCGCAGTTAAATTGATTGGCTGCCAATGTTCATGGTCATGGCAACGACCAATTGCATCTACTAGCCCCGATTTTGAAGTAAATAGCATGTTTAGTAACAATTTAATGGAGAAATCATCTGCGCATGCGCTCGAGCATGCGCAGCCCACTCGACTAATTGTTTATAGTCATGGCAACGACTAACTAGATGTACTTGCACTACATCTGGGGCAATTATCCCACTTAATCGCAAATTATCAAAGAAATTATCTGGGCATGCGCAGTTGTGACTTTAATAATACCACAACTTTCGTAAGCCTCTAAATTTTTGTATATATAAATATATCTATAGCTTCATATAGTAGATGTCAACTAGCAGTGGAAGCTGGGTGCGATATAGTATGCAGTGGCTTAGGGGTCCACACTTCGGTGGCGACCGCACTCTCCCTGCGTACCCCGAGCAAAGCCTATCGCAGGTGATCTCGGGGTCTGATGGGCGGAAGCTTGCTATTGCATCTCCCAAGTAGGATAGCGTGGAGGGGCCGAAATCTGCTACCGAAACGTTAACATGCCGCGTTTTAGTGCCTTACGCTTAAGAAGGTATCGGGAAGCATGGACCGAAAACGGGGTTTTTTCCTTTCAAAATTTGTCTTTTTTCTTTACAAGAATTCTTCTCATAAAAGAAACTAGAACATACTGCCAGGGTTCAGACAACTTCTGAAAATCCCCCGGGCGTAGTTTCGTTTTCTTTGTAAAACGAGAAGAATACTAACTTGAAAACATGAAGACTGGGTGACATAATATTTACCATAAACTAAGACAAGAAATGTTTATTTTACTCTGTGACATCACTTTACTTTGAAAGGTTTGAAAGGTTTGAACATGGGAGTATCGTTACATGTTTGTAGATGTAGATCGTCCAGGTTAGTAAAGTCCTGAAAAGAACTGTTGTTGTTGATGCTGACTCTAAAGATGACTACCGCTAAGGTTGTTAAGAAGTCAGTCAACATCAACATCAACAGTCCTTCGCAGGACACCACTAACCTCGACGATCTACATCTACAAACATCTACTTCACTTACTCGGCTATCTTCTTTAATTCAAGACTACAGTGTGTTACATCGTTGTCGACAAAGCTACAATGGAAAATAGGGAAAAAAAGTTGTACATCGGAAAAGAAAACCATGTCATCAACATAGAAGTGAACAAAAAAATTTCTAACAAACACCGTCAATTTTCGTCAAAATAAAATTTCGTGTATTTTTTCAGTTGTACCTTAAATCCAAAATTTGAGTGGCTGGTGATATGATACTGGTCTGTGATGAAACGGTGAACATTAATTTTGATTATTAAAAAATTATCTACAATGCAATCGTTTGCAATCAATTTCTATATAGCTGCACACCTCTCTATTTAAGCAAGATGTTTGTATAACTTGCACAAACGACTATATTGTGGTATGGAAATAAAGCAGTAGACGTAAAGGTACAAAGTACTGAGAAGAGGGGATATACTTCACGAGGCAAATTGTTGTTTTATATTGTATATGATGACAGGTTGCGGTAAGCCATTTCGGCGTTCCTTTTGGCCAGAAAACATAATTGACCGGCAGCCATTTCGTTGATCACGTGCACAAGAAGACATAAGTTACATACAAACAAATGGTAAATTTTGTAAATAGCTTTGGCTGATGGCGGACCAATATACTGTTTGATGTCGGCTCTGTGGGCGAACAAATAGCGAAGTTAGATGAGAAAGTGAATTAAAAAACTTTCGAGTCACAAACATATTTTTCAACCTGTCCACGAACGCAACGTCTATGGCTCTAGTTATGTTCGATGTTGTCAATATAATTACATTAGGATGTCTGAAATAAGAAGAAAACAACATTGGGAAGACTAGGTTTAGCAAATAAACGCATAAATGTAGTTCAAATCAAGACTTCTGTAAATACGTAATTGATAGATAATAAGTATTTGACTGAGCAAAGTTGTCATCAAGCAAGTTTGTTCATGTCATATAAATATTTTCGTGCTTTTACTCCTGTAAAAGCGACAACATTGTAGAAAAGAAATAATACATAGTTCTAAAGATAGCAAATACCATAGTGAATGGTAAATGTAATATAATAAGTTGATAAAGACTGTTGTCTTGGCATTATAAATATCGGTAGATTGTAAATTTTCATTCAGCAGACGTTGACACCTGAGGAGTAGTCTGCCGAAATGCATCGTGTCGTTTAATTTAGAACTATTGGGTTAGTGCTCTTTACTTACAACAGTTCTTGTAAGAACTATCAACTTATTATATTACTTTTACCATTTACTATGGTATTTGCTATCTTTAGAACTATTTTCTACAAAGTCTCTATTTTATTAAATAATACATAACGCAACAACCCTGCCGGCTGGCCTCGCCGTTCATATAACCGAATACAATCTCTTAGTTCACTAAAAAATCCATGAGAACGCAATGTTCGCCGAAATGCATATTCTGCTTATATTTTGCATTTACAGTTTTATATGGTCAATTTGAGTGAAATGCATTCACAACACGAATGGCATCTGAAGGTTCTTGTCCGTTCAACGCAGATTTTCTTGCCGATGTTAAACTTTCAACCTTCAGAAGTAAAAGATATGGATAGCAAAGGTATTTTCCTTAAACATTACCGACAAGCGTACATGTGCTTCGGGTATTTTGTGAAACAAGAAACACAAATAGTAAATGATTTCTCATCTATCTGACCATGAGCATTAAGAAAGAAATGTTTAAGCAAAGTTTACCTCGTCGATAAGAACGCAAACTAAAGCTTATTTGTCGTCAATAAACTCTTGAATTTTCTGAAACATTTTCATCATTAACTTTCCACTCTGTTTGTAAGGAAAGATAATGTCAATGTACATTTTAAATTACAGATGCTTTTTAATTGGATATGATCATTTTGTGATACGGAACTAGATTTATTAACTTCAACGACATCTCAATCCCAGGTATATAAATGTCAGTTTTCTGAACTGATATTTTGATGTGAGCCGTGCATTTTATATTGACAGGGGGGTGACGACAAAGGTTTCACGGAAAATTTATGGCAATGTAATTTTTGGTTCCAGAGGATTTTCGCACTCGGTGATGTTGCTTTGAGCTATTCAAAATGATGCCTACCTCGGAAAATAAACTGTGAATGTTTATTTCAATAAGCTGGCCATAGTTAAATCTAAGGATTCAAAAGTAGAAACACACTTTAATTTATAGTTCATAATCCTTAGGTAGACGACAATTTCATTAAAAACAAAGTAAAAGATAATGCCAAAAAAGAACATCTTGTAAACTTAAATAAAAGTTACAAAGCAAAACAATTGAAAGTGTAATATTTACATTTTTAATCGTCTTGTTTTCTAAATTTGATGTTGAGTTTACAACATTTTTCGGATATAACCTTTTTCGGATTATACTTTGTATTTATAATTCACGACATAACAATAAAATTACGTGGAAATATTAGTTGCATTACACACATGGATAGTAATGGATTGCGATTTACGTAACATCAAAATAAAATGTAGTGTTTTTACCTTTTAGAAAGTCGTATGGATAATTTTTGAGCAAGCGCCTTGCATAAGGATGTTTCACCAGTACCGGTTGGCTCTGTGAAAGTTTTAAAGAAAAGCTCAACTCATTCTTCTGGATATTTGCAGTAGATCACGTGAAGACAAACATCATGTACTATGAGTGGCTGTTGTTTGATTGGCTTCGTTGTTTGTTTTCGAGTGACGTCACAGCGGTACACAAACATGGTAGCCTTGACGTCATTTAATAGTTGGCTCGTTAAAACACCATCACGTCTCTCGCGTTTCATTCTATATGATTGTAGCTAACTTATTCTTATCAATACTTTGATATGTGATTTTCAATCTTGAATGTTATGAGTGATAAGAGATTTACTCCGTTAAGATGAGAGTTGTTACAAAGTCAACACACGCAAAATAGAATCTAATTTGATTCGCAAAAGATACACGTGACGGACGATGACGCAAGGACTCACGTCTGGTTACCAAGGAAACTAACTTACCATGCAATAAGGTAACTTTATTTCACGAGATGATGTTGAAATCCACGCCTCTAAAATATGATTCAAACACGTGACTAATATATACTTTGAAAATGTCATTGTTTGGGAGTGATTTTAAAAAGATGGAAAAACGAATGATTTTGCAATTTGGCTTCTCTAAAAGTCTTCAGTTCAATAGTTTCATTTCACACGACAAACCTGTCGGAGAAGAGAATGTCGTTGCCGCATATTTTAGCAACTAAAAAAATAAGATAAAAATGAGATACATGAAATATCATAGTCATGGCACGACATATACTTTCGTAAATAAATTAGAACAACAAAATTTTTAACATTTTTTAATCGATATAACTCGCTAGAATTGCTGAGATGTGTATTTTTAATGTTTACTAAGTAAGCTTTGTCACCACTACGGTGCACAATGTCATCGCTTGCGTAAACCTTTTGAAAATATTAGAGATTAATAAGTTAGCAGATCAGTAACTCCGTTGATCAGTAACTCCGAGTACATAATGTACATTGGAAAATAGGAGAAATTAGGAAAATCCTTAAAAAATCTATTTGACGTTTTGACAGCTAACTGTTTAAACGTTAACTTATTTCGGCGCTAAAGACGTCCTTAACAAGCTACAATTTAAACTTCGCTTACGAGAGAAATCATTAAATGTTCATTATGAAGAACAACCTGATTTTTCATCCGAGTCAAAGAGCAAGCTTTTCCACAAGCCCTGAAAATCCTCTAAAATGATGAATTAATTGTATTAGTTGCTAATACTTATAACTCGTGAAAGCGAAAAGACCTGGGACTGAAGTGAGTTGACCACCTGCAGGCAAAATTTACCCACCTGTAGGCAAAAGCCAGTTGTCTGGAGCAGATATATCATCCTCAAGTTCTTCATATCCATGCCCCCCATCATGAAGTTGATAGACATGATACTTTAGCATAACTTTTCAAATCAATTATCTGTTAAAAGAATTATGAAGGTTTGACAGAAATATGTACTTCATGTAAATCTTCATTATCAAACTACCGTAAATGCTCGAATAAGCGCCCAGCTTCCAATAAGCGCCCCGCTTCGAATTAGCGCCCCCTAGGACTCAAATTTTGAAATAAGCGCCCCCTCGAGAAAAGACGGGTTTTGCTAAGCGTCCTCTCAAATAAGCGCCCCCACCCCCACCCTTCCCCGATAAAAGATGAACTTCGGTACTCAGTTCGATACACAGTATTTTAATTTTTACATCGGTAACGGACATTCGTTAGAACTCAAAATCAATGTTCTTCAGAGGTTTGCTTCTCATTTGCTTGATTTCAATATCCATGTGGGCACATAGGAGCTTTACTTTATCAAGTTCCTCGTTAAACTTTGCTCCCAGTCGCCGGCTTCGTGTTACTGCTTTAAAAGTTCCTGGAACAACTAGGCCGTTTTCAAGTTTTCTTTTTCCAGTTACTTTTACCTCCACCGCATTATCCTCATGAGCTCGTAAAAATGTAAACACGAGGAAGGAAAGTTCAATGGGCGCATGTCCAACCAGCTTGCCACTGTCTTGAATAAATGTTCCAATCGCATATTCATCGTGCTCTTTAGCCTCCTTTCGATCGTCTTTCCGACACACTAGCCGTTCTCCAAGCTGTGGTGACCATTCAGCTTTATAAACATGGTGTCCTCTTATCACAGACGCAAATTCTATTTCGTAAACCATTTGCCAAGTAAAGGTATAGCTTGAACGCGCCATGTTGTAAACAGCAGATGAATGTCACACACGTGTTTGGTAGCACGTGATACAATGTGATCTTCTCATGGGAGGTCTTTTCCGGCCTTCTCGCATTACAGCATGCTTACCTTTGACATCATGGACGAAAGTATAACTCTAGCATCTACATCGCACGCAGGATTGAAGAACTCTTCTTATTCTAACGAATTTAAACTTAAGGCTGTTCAATTTGCCGAAGAGTGTAACAGTAACCGAAAAGCCGCAGCAAAGTTTGGTGTCGACCGCAAGAGAGTAAGAGAATGGCGACAAAGAAAAGCAAATTGGAAGATACTAGCAGCAAGAGAAAGCGGCTTGAAGGAGGCGGACGAAAGCCATTCGATGAAGACCTAGAAGAAGCATTATTACAGTGGGTACATGAGCGCCGTTCCAATGGCCTTCGTGTTTCCAGAAAAATGATCGCAAACAAAGCAAAATTTTTCGATAACGAGAAATGCAAAGAGAAGGAAATGCCACCATCGTTTCTTGCCAGTTCCGGTTGGTTACAGCGGTTCATGTCAAGACATGGTTTGGCAATCAGACGCAAAACCACTGAATCACAAAAGGACCCGAGAAAGTGATAGACAAACTCATAGCGTATGTTTTGCAGATTCGCCGGCAACGTAAAAATCGCTTACCAAGACAGGGATATCATTGCAATGGATGAGACAGCAGTATGGCAAGATATGGTATCAATACCACGGTCGACAACATTGGCGAAAGCACAATTCGATTGAAAACAACTGGCCATGAAAAACGAAGGTTTCAGTGTGTTTGACTGCAAAGGAGACGGTACCAAACTAAAGCCGTTCATCGTTTTCCAGGTGCCAAGAGAGTCGAAAGCACTGAATGAGGAATTCAGAACAAAGTGTGTCGTAGCGTCCTCGATTAATGGATGGATGAATGAAGAACTAACCGTTTCTTGGGTTAAAAGTGTCTTGGGCCAGTTTTCGTTCACCAGACGGATGCTGGCTTGGGATTCTTTAGATGCCACGTCTTAGACAGCGTTAAACAAGAGCTCAATCGCGCAAAGATAGATCCTGTAATTATACCTGGGGGGTGTACGAAATATATCCAAGCGCCTGATGTATCGTGGAACAAACCATTCAAAGCCAAAGTGACTGAGAGATATGACGAGTGGATGGCAAATGGTCAACACACGTTTACTGCAGCAGGGAACATGCGAGCTCCTCCTAGGCGAGAGATTGTCCAGTGGATCATTGAAGCATGGAATGATCTGGATAAGGACATTATTGTTAACTCCTTCAAGTGCTGTGCGCTGACACTTGCTGTCGACGGTTCTCAAGATGAGCTGATACACTGCTTAAAGCCGAGTCAACCTTGTCATTCTGGCCTGGCACAACTGAAGGCAGTTCAGCAGCAACTTCAGCAAACACTGGAGAATGATCCTTTTCAGGATATCACGCTATCAGATGTTGAAGATGCTGCTCCTGTGTCAACATTGCTTGATGACAGCGATACAGAAATTGAGATTGATTAAGGATCAAATGGTTAGCGAAAGACGCGATATAGCATAAACAATGTCAGTACTATTTTCATTGTGTGTTAAATTGAAGACAACCGCTGAACATTAACGGCAGGCTTTCTTTATATATACAAAACATTTCACGATGTTAAACGCATTGTACAATACACATGCCCTTTAACGGGCACCAGGAAATCGCTTGGAGAACATTTCAAGTTTCACAAAATGTTAATGTTGCTTTCTAGAATGTTAACGTTTTCAAAATTTTCATACTTATGTTACAGTTAAGGTCACAAGAAATAAAAATACCAGTGTCATTTTCACGTCAAAAGTCCGAAAATGAAATAAGCGCCCCCTTCCAATAAGCGCCCCCCTTCGAATTAGCGCCCCCCTCTCGCCTCCAAAAATTAAATAAGCGCCCGGGCGCTTATTCAAACATTACGGTAAGTCAATCCTCTAAGAGTTCTTGCATTTTCTTTTCCGTGGGGGTTCAACAAAAAGGGATGTGTGACATACCAGGGGGGTGTGAACAACCTACTCTCACACATGCGAAAGTAAATATTGTCTGATCATAGGGTCAATAACCCTGCCATATGTTGAAAAATTATCTGTGTCATACACAATAGTTATGCTCTTGACATGTTCCATTAAAAAAGGATCAACAAATTCTACGAAACATGAGTCGCCATGAATTGTTTTCATGTTGATAAGAAAGTCTTTGACAAGCTTTATAATTCTATACTCTGGGATAGTGCTAAAATAAAGTGGTAAATACTATTAAGATGTTAATGCTTATTATCAAATTGAATAAATGGTTTTGTTCACGTTTTGACAGCACAGTGGTATTTGAAGAAGTGAGTCTGTTGAAGCACAACATATGACCAGTGACGTCAATCTAGTAACATATTAAAATTATTCAAGTTTCTTTACAAAACAAAAACATGATTTGTTCATTACCTAGTTTCACCTGTAGCATGGTTTCACTAACACAGACTCACTCAACTAGATTATTACATGAAATGCAATTCAATATCCTTCTGCATACAGTCCTTTGTTCATATTATGAACTAACCTTTCTTTGCATTCATTTACTTCGACGTTTAAGAATGGCTGACTTGGTAAAGGCAGTGCTTCAGAAAGTTCTTGAACTTTATCCATTTTAACGATATTGCTTTAGTTAGAGATGTTATACAAAGATTATTCACAATATTGGCTGTGTAGGAAAAAACTTAAATATCTTTGCTATGTAGAAATAAAAATAAATATCGTTTCAATTTCCCGCTATGAAACTCAAAGTCAGACTCAGGCATAACAATAACATATATATCTATTACCTTGTTTCAGCTTTCAAAAAAAACTTTATATGTTCTTTAAAATATTATTTGTCTTTCACTCTTTTACAACAGATATGTGGAGAGAAATATTCTTGCGGAGAACGAATGCTTGTGAGGTTTAAAATTAAAAATTGTTATGTTGTTTTCTTGGAAGACGATATATAACTTTTACATGAAGTAGTTAACATGATAACGATGGTCAAATGTGGTCTTATTTCTAAGGAAATTTCTCAGAAAAGAATGGCCTATTTGAAGGAAATTTCTGGAAATTTCTCAAAAAATTAATTGTTTGGACAAATTCTTGGGCAATTCTTAAATTTTACAAATTTATATACACGCTTTTAATCGTGCTTGTTTTACAATATTTACAGTTGAGTCATTTTGGAAAACTGTATAAAACAAGATGAAGCATATGAAGTAAGAACAGAAGACTTTGTTACAACGATTCCGTCATTGTAGCAAACATATCCTAGAGCTTAATCTGAGGGGTGATGGCTCACCTGTATCACCATAGGATGCTTCTTGACATACGGTACACTGATAATACGTCAATCATCCCCAAAATAACTGAATAAAACCAACGTAATCCCTTCTCGTATAGAACGTCCTGTTCAAATCCAGCCAATCCAACTGTCTGAACAAAGCAATAATTTTTTTCATGAACTGTTTGAATAGAATATATCTATTTTTGAATGTTGTGTCAAGTGTCAATAAAGTGTTAAAGAAAAACAATAAGCAAAAGTTGGAACATTAACGTCTACGTAATCACAAGCATAAGCAACGAGCGTGCTTATGACTCTCTCGAGGGTTTACAGAAAAAAACATCAAAAATCATATTCTTCTTTTCAATATTTTATACTTCTTTCAGCTTAGGAAACAACATAAAAAATAACACCACGCTTTTTATGGGCAAATTTATTCCTAAAGCTCCTCCCACCCACTCAAAAGAGCGAAGTTACACCATTACACAGGCTTAAGGAAATGTGTTAGGCATTAGCTGAAAGAAGAACACAAAAGAACAAGAGAAAAACGAAAGAAGATTTCCATGTCTTTCTGTGTAAACTCTGAAGAGAAAAGAAATAAAGTTTTATCGTTTATGCTTATTCTATTCGTATGTACCATGCATTCAATTTTGTTTTCTCATGAGACCTAAAAGACCAGGAAAACGGAAATTCTTTTGAATATTGTTTTGTTTATGCTCATGTTGATTCTAATCCTTCATTTATTCTGTCTTGTTTCACAATTAATAATCACTTTTGCTTGTGCTGTAAGACTAGTATGACCAAAGACAGCACCAAAAGCACCTTCTCGTTGTGTAACTTTGCCATTGGAAGTTGAAAAGAAGAAAATCATTTTTCTATGACAGCCACAGGCTAAGTAACTCAATTTTAAAACAAATAATTTAAAAGTGTACACGGTTAAGAATCACTGACGATAATAAGAAAAGATGGCAATGAAGTGAACGCAAGAGCCAGGGTGTCACAATAATTTATGATGCTGAACATACTAAATTATTTGATCAGAAACCATGTTAAAGTACTAAGAAGTAACCAAAGTGATTAGTGATTTATTAACGAACATAATAAGTTCATGGTGCGATGATTTCCGATACTGAAAAAATCAATTCATTTCTCTCGTATTCTATATTTCTAGACAACAAAGTTGACTTCAAGATGTTGCTAACGGAAGAAACAGATCATCCTTCGACCCAAAAACATCCTTCTTCATTGTCCATATCAATAATTCGACCGACCAACAGAGAGCTAGCTTATGTTTGATTATTGCCTAGTTCTGACACGTGCTTGATTTGGTAATAACTGGGGGATTTGGTAGTAAAGAGATGTGCTGTACTTGTGCAACAACTGACTGGCGCTTCTATATACCATGGAGTAATTTTGTAGATGTTAGCACAAATCAGTTAACATGCTTTAGAGCATGTTAATATAAGAGTGCTTCTTGCGCTCATATCTTGTGTAAAATTAAAACAAAATCTAATTTACATTAAATCAATCATCATGGTTGAAAGAGAAATTGCAATACGCTGGCAGAGTATTGCAAAATCTTTAAACTCAACATCTATGCGAAATGATTATCACGAGGCAGTCAGACTAGCCGTCTACTTTGAATATTTAATGGTTTATTTGTGCCTATGATTGCACTGTTATAATATTGAGGGATGTTATAACAGTGTCTACAAAACAATAAAAATTTAACTTCCGGTGATGTTCTAATGTTTGGTAAATGATTTAGCCAAAATAGCTATTTTGTATGATTGTATAGAACTATTGCAATCATAAAGATAATTCCTCGGGAGAGGAAACTGTTTCAAATTTTCGAATCCAACTTGAGGGCTCGTCATGAATGCTCGTCTGTCCATTATGTTCAATGGAGATGATTGACTTCGTTTGAAAAATCTGACAGTAACTTTTGTGCCATAAAAGTAAACCTTTCCTGTAAATGTTTGCAGTTTACAGCTGTTTTCTGGAAATCATCGTAAAGTACCAGTTTTGATAGAAATTTCGACAGATCGTCTGCAAACACTGGTTTTTGAAAATTTATATGCTCCTACAGTTCGTCATGATTGTATTTTAACATTATTCTTACAGTTATTCATGGCACTGAACGATGAAGATTGAGACTGCGGTATGTGTTTGTTTGTCAGTTGTTTGCTTGTTTGCTTCATCATACTGCAACTTTTTCCTCAGTATTTTTCAGATGCAGAGGTCGATAAGATCAAGAATAGCAGAACAGAGATGTAAGCATGTATTTGTTTGTATCGTTCATCAAATCTTCTTTGCTTCAATTTCTTTCAGAACCACATTGCCGTAACCTGTCATTGTCAAGCAACGCTTCTTGCAGTAAGTTAAACCAATATTTATTACTTATTTTTGGAAGATATTAAAATTTAAAGAAGGCATGTTTCGAGAAGACAAAATTTTCGACTTCCATTCTTCGGTGTTTGCAGATGATCATAAACATGCACAAAAACACAAAACATGCACATAAAAGATTTTTACAATATTCTAACTAAACTAGAGAGTTCCCTCGCTCTCTAATTTAGTGAAGAATTTCAAAAAGAAATTCAAGTATTCCAAAGAGACTTCTGCCACCTATTTTGAAATAACTTGCACAAAATTTCAAGCAGCGTACACTTGATATTCTCATAGAAATTTTTTGTAATTAAAATAAGATCATACGTATGTAATATAAAATTTGACTAAATCAAAACAATTTTTCAAATGATAGCCAAGTATTCGAAACTTCGATGTAAACTAATAGAATTTGTATGAATACAATTAATAAGAACTTACTGTTTGTTCATTCTTGGAGGAAGATTGGGTGGTTGGAAATGGCATTAATTTTTTGGGAAACGGATGTTTTATATGGACCGTTTACATTCTATATAATAAGTCGTTCATGTTTTGATTGACGTTGTCAGTCAGTGAATTGTAAGTCAAGATGTATCAACTATGAAATACAACCGGAAATCCTTATATATATGTGTCTCTATGTATTGTGTTCAAGAGTAAAACAATCTTCCTTATTATATTACATTTACCATTCACTATGGTATTTGCTATCTTTAGAACTATGTATTATTTCTTTCTCTACAATGTTGTCGCTTTTACAGGGAGTAAAAGCACGAAAATATTTATATGACATGAACAAACTTGCTTGATGACAACTTTGCTCAGTCAAATACTTATTATCTATCAATTACGTATTTACAGAAGTCTTGATTTGAACTACATTTATGCGTTTATTTGCTAAACCTAGTCTTCCCCAATGTTGTTTTCTTCTTATTTCAGACATCCTAATGTAATTATATTGACAACATCGAACATAACTAGAGCCATAGACGTTGCGTTCGTGGACAGGTTGAAAAATATGTTTGTGACTCGAAAGTTTTTTAATTCACTTTCTCATCTAACTTCGCTATTTGTTCGCCCACAGAGCCGACATCAAACAGTATATTGGTCCGCCATCAGCCAAAGCTATTTACAAAATTTACCATTTGTTTGTATGTAACTTATGTCTTCTTGTGCACGTGATCAACGAAATGGCTGCCGGTCAATTATGTTTTCTGGCCAAAGGAACGCCGAAATGGCTTACCGCAACCTGTCATCATATACAATATAAAACAACAATTTGCCTCGTGAAGTATATCCCCTCTTCTCAGTACTTTGTACCTTTACGTCTACTGCTTTATTTCCATACCACAATATAGTCGTTTGTGCAAGTTATACAAACATCTTGCTTAAATAGAGAGGTGTGCAGCTATATAGAAATTGATTGCAAACGATTGCATTGTAGATAATTTTTTAATAATCAAAATTAATGTTCACCGTTTCATCACAGACCAGTATCATATCACCAGCCACTCAAATTTTGGATTTAAGGTACAACTGAAAAATACACGAAATTTTATTTTGACGAAAATTGACGGTGTTTGTTAGAAATTTTTGTTCACTTCTATGTTGATGACATGGTTTTCTTTTCGATGTACAACTTTTTCCCTATTTTCCATTGTAGCTTTGTCGACAACGATGTAACACACTGTAGTCTTGAATTAAAGAAGATAGCCGAGTAAGTAGATGTTTGTAGATGTAGATCGTCGAGGTTAGTGGTGTCCTGCGAAGGACTGTTGATGTTGATGTTGACTGACTTCTTAACAACCTTAGCGGTAGTCATCTTTAGAGTCAGCATCAACAACAACAGTTCTTTTCAGGACTTTACTAACCTGGACGATCTACATCTAAACATGTAACGATACTCCCATGTTCAAACCTTTCACTTTAAAGTAAAGTGATGTCACAGAGTAAAATAAACATTTCTTGTCTTAGTTTATGGTAAATATTATGTCACCCAGTCTTCATGTTTTCAAGTTAGTATTCTTCTCGTTTTACAAAGAAAACGAAACTACGCCCGGGGGATTTTCAGAAGTTGTCTGAACCCTGGCAGTATGTTCTAGTTTCTTTTATGAGAAGAATTCTTGTAAAGAAAAAAGACAAATTTTGAAAGGAAAAACCCGTTTTCGGTCCATGCTTCCCGATACCTTCTTAAGCGTAAGGCACTAAAACGCGGCATGTTAACGTTTCGGTAGCAGATTTCGGCCCTCCACGCTATCCTACTTGGGAGATGCAATAGCAAGCTTCCGCCCATCAGACCCCGAGATCACCTGCGATAGGCTTTGCTCGGGGTACGCAGGAGAGTGCGGTCGCCACCGAAGTGTGGACCCTAAGCCACTGCATACTATATCGCACCCAGCTTCCACTGCTAGTTGACATCTACTATATGAAGCTATAGATTTATATTTATATATACAAAATTTAGAGGCTTACGAAATTTGTGGTATTATTAAAGTCACAACTGCGCATGCCCAGATAATTTCTTTGATAATTTGCGATTAAGTGGGATAATTGCCCCAGATGTAGTGCAAGTACATCTAGTTAGTCGTTGCCATGACTATAAACAATTAGTCGAGTGGGCTGCGCATGCTCGAGCGCATGCGCAGATGATTTCTCCATTAAATTGTTACTAAACATGCTATTTACTTCAAAATCGGGGCTAGTAGATGCAATTGGTCGTTGCCATGACCATGAACATTGGCAGCCAATCAATTTAACTGCGCATGCTCAGTTGAGATCTTTAATAGTTTGTTAATAAGCAAGTTATATACTCCTAATTGATGCTAGTAAATGTAGTTGGTCGTTTCCATGACTATCAACTCGGACAATTGGTCAAGTGGACTTTGCATGCTTGAGCGTGCTGCGCATGCCAAGCGTACTGCGCATGCTCAGATGATCTTCTTATATTTTTGTGACCAAGCGATTAATTACTCAGTAAGTGATGAAAATAGGTCCAGCTTGTTGTTGCCATCACTATGAATATGAAAAATTTGTTAAATGACTAAATTCCTCATTATAATTGAAATTTATGATTTCCCAATATGTGACCAAGTGAACCACAGAAGGATGCAAGCTTGTTCTGTTTGTCATTGCCATGATTGTAAACTCGAACAGTTTGTTGAGTTGTTTGTGCATGTTCAGATGAGTTCTCAAATAATTTAGGACTGAGGTTTAAAATATACCGTCTTAATACTTGCAACATAAATAAAATTTAACTTTGTATTACATCTACATTTAAGGCGTAAAGATGTTTTTTCTTTGTTATCGTAGTCAGTAGTTATCAAGTAATGGACCACTCTCAAATAATCACGAATATTGGTTGACTTTTGGTTAGGTTTCTTTGGGAGGCCCTTCTCCTTTGAACTTGCAAGGAGCAGTCAAGCGTCTCACTGTGATAAACCTACGAAGTATTCTTTCTCTCATTTTCTTGTTTAGAAAAGTTATCAACTAAGTGGTCGAACTCTTCGTAAACTACCATTCCTTGCACATGCGCTGTATTCGAAAGTAAGTAATACGAATTAAAGCCTTCACCCGTGTTCTTTGTTGTACATGCATGTACTTATATTGTCCCTCAAACCTACGTAATAGGCGCAAACGATAACCTTAGAAGAGTTTTTGAATAATCTTTCAATGGTTGTCGACAAGCAGTTCAAAGAAAAGAGAATCTTTGCTCAGTTGGTGAAGAAAAAGCGTGCAAACGTGATCTTTTAGCGATTGTATACTTTTATACATTCATAGTAATATTTTGGATATGTTTTGTTGAAGATTAAGATTTTTGTATTGCTCAATTTAAGTTCAATAAGTAACATAGATCACAAAGTTTGCTAATTTATATTGATGCTTTAAGACTCCTTACATGACGTTTCCGCAACACACCCGAGGTCAAAGTTCGTATATATTAAAATGCAACAATGTGTATAGTTCGTTATTGAGGATAATGTATAGATTATTTTACATAGGGAAAGATATTTATACGCTATAGTTAATTGTAACTGTTTAATTTCAACTTATGTTTACATTAAATGACATCCTTAAGCCAACTTTACTAATATTGATCGCTATTTTCGTGTTATACATCCATAATCATCTTGTTGTTAAAGATTTGAAGCTTTGCTGCGATAATACAGGTTTGTACAGCTATCTCATCTTTGTTTGTTGCCTGACTGATAGCATGTCGACTCCGTGGACCAGATTTTTTATCGTGATTTATATGACATTATAGATTGTCGTACGTCTATCTAATATCTTGAGTATAAACGATATGTTTTTGAAAGATGAGTTTACATATACTCTAGCCTAGTGTCTTCATCAGGAGTGATCTGATGTTGAAACTTGAGTCTTTATATACTCCAGTCTAGTGTCTTCATCAGGAGTGATCTGATGTTGAATCTTGAGTCCTTATATACTCCAGTCTTATGTTTTCATCAGGAGTGATCTGATGTTGAATCTTGAGTCCTTATATACTCCAGTCTAGTGTCTTCATCAGGAGTGATCTGATGTTGAAACTTGAGTCCTTATATACTCCAGTCTAGTGTCTTCATCAGGAGTGATCTGATGTTGAAACTTGAGTCCTTATATACTCCAGTCTTATGTTTTCATCAGGAGTGATCTGATGTTGAATCTTGAGTCATTATATACTCCAGTCTAGTGTTTTCATCAGGGTGATCTGATGTTGAATCTTGAGTCCTTATATACTCCAGACTAATGTCTTCATCTGGGTGATCTGATGTTGAATCTTGAGTCCTTATATACTCCAGTCTAGTGTCTTCATCAGGAGTGATCTGATGTTGAATCTTGAGTCCTTATATACTCCAGTCTTATGTTTTCATCAAGAGTGATCTTTTATTGAAACTTTCGCTAGTGTTATTTAACCATGTTATCTAAAAACTTTATCCTACATAGTCCATTTTGTATTTGTGTTTCCACTTGTTTTCTTTAATGTTTTAAAATAATGTTCTTGACAGCAGAGAATTATTCTCATTATGATTTGGTCGTTGGAATACTTTCATCGCGCGGCAACTTTGATTTGAGGCAAAGTTTACGTGAATCATGGGTTGGCTATGCAAGACGACATTCATCTCTAAATAAAAGGTAAACACAGGAAAACACTGAATTTCTTGAGGGTAGCTGTAGTGTTTTTGTATTCAATTAGAGCTACTTAGCGTGTGAAACGTTACAGCAAACACAATATTTGTGAAGGTAAAGTGTAGAACAGTGTTTCAAATTGGCCTGTCGCGTTTACAACGAATTTCTTTAATACCAGAGAACGTTTACAACGTATTTCTTCAATACCAGAGAACGTTTACAACGTATTTCTTCAATACCAGAGAACGTTTACAAGTATTTCTTCAATACAGAGAACGTTTACAAAGTATTTCTTCAATACCAGAGAACGTTTACAACGTATTTCTTCAATACCAGAGAACGTTTACAAGTATTTCTTCAATACCAGAGAACGTTTACAACGTATTTCTTCAATACCAGAGAACGTTTACAACGTATGTCTTCAATATCAGAGAACGTTTACAACGTATTTATTCAATACCAGAGAACGTTTACAAAGTATGTCTTCAATACCAGAGAACGTTTACAACGTATTTCTTCAATACCAGAGAACGTTTACAACGTATTTCTTCAATACCAGAGAACGTTTACAACGTATGTCTTCAATACCAGAGAACGTTTACAACGTATTTCTTCAATACCAGAGAACGTTTACAACGTATTTCTTCAATACCAGAGAACGTTTACAACGTATTTCTTCAATACCAGAGAACGTTTACAACGTATTTCTTCAATACCAGAGAACGTTTACAACGTATTTCTTCAATACCAGAGAACGTTTACAACGTATTTCTTCAATACCAGAGAACGTTTACAACGTATTTCTTCAATACCAGAGAACGTTTACAACGTATTTCTTCAATACCAGAGAACGTTTACAACGTATTTCTTCAATACCAGAGAACGTTTACAACGTATTTCTTCAATACCAGAGAACGTTTACAACGTATTTCTTCAATACCAGAGAACGTTTACAACGTATTTCTTCAATACCAGAGAACGTTTACAACGTATTTCTTCAATACCAGAGAACGTTTACAACGTATTTCTTCAATACCAGAGAACGTTTACAACGTATTTCTTCAATACCAGAGAACGTTTACAACGTATTTCTTCAATACCAGAGAACGTTTACAACGTATTTCTTCAATACCAGAGAACGTTTACAACGTATTTCTTCAATACCAGAGAACGTTTACAACGTATTTCTTCAATACCAGAGAACGTTTACAACGTATTTCTTCAATACCAGAGAACGTTTACAACGTATTTCTTCAATACCAGAGAACGTTTACAACGTATTTCTTCAATACCAGAGAACGTTTACAACGTATTTCTTCAATACCAGAGAACGTTTACAACGTATTTCTTCAATACCAGAGAACGTTTACAACGTATTTCTTCAATACCAGAGAACGTTTACAACGTATGTCTTCAATACCAGTGAAATGTTTGGTAAACTAATCTGATTACCGATATGAGTAACGTTTTAGCAATTGTCAGATCTACGTAGAATCGAATTGGACATTTTTAGCTGACCGCCATTCTTTAAGTAGTGTAGCGTTTTGCGTTTCTATGATGGCCTATTGAATATACCAACAGCAAGGTCTTTAGTTTCGTTTATCAGTTTTGTTCTACACAAGAACAACTCATGCAAACTGCATTCTTTGTCATATGATAAATTTAACTGTGTTGACTAACGTCATTGTATTGAGGCTAAACTCGAATATTCACAAGAAATAACGGTTCACGGTACACTTGCCTAAAATATCCCTTTCTTTGCTGTGGTTTTTGGCCAGAGTTCCCAACAACCGTTTCTGTCGCAAAAAATTGTACCAGTGATATAACTAAGTACAATGACTAAATCTGAAAAATAAAGTGTTGGTTACTATTCCATTGTTGTTTTAGAGTGTTGGTGAAGTTCATCGTTTCAAATAATGCATGTTACGTTCCTCCAGAGTTCAGGATTGATCCTTACAAATGCGAAAGAAAGAAAATCGAATCTCAAGTTTGAAAATTTACTTTTGATTTGATAGTTGTGAGGTTTGGCGCCTGGAAAAGCCGATATAAAACAATATGACGTTGGAATCTCGATGCAGGCGATAAACTAACGAGGCACATATTTACAAACGTCGAACATAACCTACTATACATGTGATATTTAAAGTTAATCAGTTGCGGATTACTCATTACGAAAAGTAAACCAAGACATTGTTAGTTTTTACTTTTTGCTGCTTGGAACTTGCTAAAAGTGCCGTTTTTAGACCATTTATGATGTTGAAAACCGTACGTGCGATTGAATATCGACGAAAAAGACTTTCGTACCATCTAGTGTTTAAATGCGCGAGGCTAAGAACTGACGAGGATTTCCCTATTTCTGCAGACTGTTTTGATAATTTTTAAAGTTTATTTTGAACTATTAATTTCTTTTGTATCGTTCACACTATGTGTTACAAACGCAAGCTAGGAAATGCAAAGGCAAAGGAACGTAAAGAACGCAAACGTTGTCAAGAGACTGAGCTTAGTGGAGGGATTAAATATCACCAGGCCTCGTAATTTTGCCTTAGCCTACATGCTCCGTAATTATTAATCAGCCACTGCTGCGAATTTATCATTGCTGTATGTATTTGTAGCGAAGATCAGACAGTCTTGATGGAAATATGTGTTGCTATCTCTCATGGAGATTTTACCGTCATAGAGGCTGGAACGAGTGCATGATCAAACGTGTTTATATGTTTGTCATATTGATGTTTAGACTACGAAAATGAAGTAATTGCTTACAAACGACCAAATGAAGAAAATTTGAGATATTTTCACAGTGGATCTATCGGATGGGACTTTGATGTGAGTATTAGTTAGTTATTTGTAGCCATTAAGAACTGCTCAACGGACACTGTTGCATTGAACTTTGGGACCTTCTGAACAAAGTCTGAAACCTGTTGCATAAAGTGTCTGTTTGGCTTCAGGAGTAAAATTTGGGTTGGCAATACAATACAATTATTTTTATACAGATCATCCGTCCCATTATTTTGACTCGTCTTGGCATCTCTTTATCATCGTTGAATTCAAAAAGAAACTCTTCTGTTCGACTCTACGACAGAACAACTAAGGTTAAACCATGCAGTTTATAAATACCGTTTACAAGTTATTTGATCTAAATTGTTTTATCTCGTTTCAGAGCGAAATTATATCTGTTTATTTCTCTTTCCAAGACCCTGGTACAACAGAAAACGGTTCGTCGTTTAAAGCAATTGAAAACTTTATTTTGCCAAAGGTGAGTAACAAGTCGATAATTTATCAAAATATTCAAGTGAATTGTTTGAGCTCGGGTATCGTTATCATGTTTGTACAGGTTAGTAGAGTGCTGAGAAGGGCTGTTGGTGTTGATGTTGACTGATGTTTCGACAACCTTAGTGGTTGTCATCTTCAAAGTCGAGTGAGGAGTAAACGTCTGCAAGCAGATAACAAATATGGCAAACCTGACGTTTACTCCTCACTTGACTCTGAAGATAACTACCACTAAAGTTGTCGAAACGTCAGTCAACATCAACACCAACAGTCCTTCTCAGGACTCTACTGACCTGGACGATCTACATGCACAAACATGTAAGATATTGAAGCTTAGTCACAAAGTTAATTATGACTTTGAACTTTTCTATAGAGTTTGAACATTTGGTACGTTTCAAATGCCATTATAGGACTTCAAGGGCAGCGTCGTGTCTGAAAACGTAAAATGTTCAAGTTCTCGATGCAGAAAATGCGAGTATTTTGCCAACATTGAAAACGGAAGGATTATTTCAATGTACACAAGGTATAAAACCATAAAGAAGTTTTATGTCATAGCCAATCGGAGGTGAATGTTATGATTTAGAGCAAGTGAAGCGATTTTCTCCGAAAGAATTACTATCCAGTAATAAATGTTTTTCTTCGGTGCCCTCTTATCGATATTTGGACTAAATTATTGACATTTTACGATATTGCTAAATACAAGTTTTTCAATGGATATTTATTGTTTATTTTACAACAGATTCTTGAGCACGAGGCTTTATTTCGCTTTTGATGTAGCAAATTCATGTGTATTAATAAACAATTGGTTACTTAATCGATGTTGCAAGCATTACTAATCTACTAGAACGTATATAAAGGGTTTTCCAATTCAATGTTAAATAATTTTATATTTTGTTGGCTACAGTTACAAATCTATGGTGAATACTAACCCAAACCTACTCTTTTTTCCTAGATAAGACGGATTAACAACGAGTTCGCCGTCTTTCCCGAAGTCGAGGAATCAATTCCTGATGCTAGATGCGTGGATGGGGCTGGAACGTTCATGTATCGACTTTACAGTAGGTGTTTTTATGCTACATTACGTACGTACTGACTTCTTCGTTTTCGCGGTTAACAACGAGAAATTTGATGCAACAGTTGCTCTTAACTGGATTTTTTTCTGCGCACATTGAAAAAGAAACAAAATATCCTCAGCAGTAAAGTGGATTTGTTGCTAGCATTTGTTTGGGAGTAAGCCTCTTCTCAATTTTAGTTTAATTTTAATGAAGAATGCCTCTCCTGTTGTAGCCCACGCATTGCCCCAAAGTAATTTTTTTTAACTTTTGCAATATCCTTGAATGTTCTAGTTTCTTTTTATACAAAAAAAAAGATTAAATTCAAAAGCAAAAAACCCCGTTTTCGGTCCATGCTTCCCGATACCTGCTTAAGCCGAGGCACTAGAACGCCGCATGTTAACGTTTCGGTAGGAGATTTCGGCCCTCCACGCTATCCTACTTGGGAGATGCAATAGCAAGCTTCCGCCCATCAGACCGAGATCACCTGCGATAGGCTTTGCTCGGGGTACGCAGGGAGAGTGCGGTCGCGACCGAAACGTCTGGACCCTAAGCCACTGCATACATATCGCACCCAGCTTCCACTGCTAGTTGACATCTACTATACCTAATATTGGCTTTATATATATATACAAAATTCAGAGGCTTACGAAAGTTGCGGTATTATTAAAGTCACTACTGCGCATGCCCAGATGATTTCTTTGATAATTTGCGACTAAGTGAGCTAATTGCCACAAATATAGTGCAAGTACATATAGTTAGTCGTTGCCATGACTATAAACAATTGGTCGAATGTACTGCGCATGCTCCTGCGCATGCGCAGATGATTTATCCATTTAATTGTTACTAAGCATGCTATTTACTTCAAATTCGGTGCTTGTAGATGCAGCTGGTCGTTGCCATAACTATGAAGTCAAAAACTGTCAAGTGAACTGCGCATGCTCAGTTGATATCTTTAATAATTTGCTAGTAAGCAAGTTATCTACTCCTAATTGATTCTAATAAATGCAGTTGGTCATTTCCATGATCGTTTACTCAGACAATTGGTCAAATAGACTTTGCTTGTACTGCGCATTTCCAAGCGTACTGCGCATGCTCAGATGATTTTGCGTACATTTATGTGACCAAACGATTTAATCACTCAGAAAGCGATGAAAATAGATCCAGCTTGTCGTTACCATGACTATGAAATTGAAAAATTTGTCAAATGGACTGTGCAGACTCATATGAAGTTTAAAGCCTAGTGCCAAACACTAATATTCCCTCACCAAATATTAAAAGAAAAGATGGTACAATGCTTTATGAATAAATTTCTTTAAAGTCTGTAGCAACTTGCAATCCTCCGTAGATTCTCCGGGGAAGAGAGTCGTGACAAAAGAGGAAGAAGAAACTCGAATGTCGGAGTGGCAGCGATTGAAAGACGATGAGAATGAACGTTTACTTAAAGAAAGCAGAACTATTTCTGATATTCTTTTTGTTTCAAATGTCGATGTTTACAGAAATCTTCCATCCCAGTTGCTTCAGTTTTTCTCGTGGTAAGAGAGTGTCTGAGACTTTTTATATTTTTTCATGCCACTGTGAAATTTCTGGCGATAAGTGGACAGTCTCAAATCAACTTTAAACATTATTTTTGCCCAAATAACTTGCATTAGTGTATAATTCATCTCGCCAGTATCTCCTTACCTACGACATCAGTCGTCATATGTCATATTGATCTTGCTTCATGTCGGCTTTTCTTTTTAAATAGGCTCTCGGCGACTTTAAGTTTTTCCTTTGTAATGAAAACTGACGATGATTGTTTTGTTAACCTGGAGACCATCTTACAGGTTTGAAAGCTCTTCAATAAATAATAGAAAATACGTGTTGGTATCTTGGGAGTTGGGAGTACGTAGAGGTAACTTGGGAGTTGGGAGTACGTAGAGGTAACTTGGGAGTTGGGAGTACGTAGAGGTAACTTGGGAGTTGGGAGTACGTAGAGGTAACTTGGGAGTTGGGAGTACGTAGAGGTAACTTGGGAGTTGGGAGTACGTAGAGAACTTGGGAGTTGGGAGTACGTAGAGGTAACTTGGGAGTTGGGAGTACGTAGAGGTAACTTGGGAGTTGGGAGTATGTAGAGGTATCTTGGGATTTTGGAGTACGTAGATGTATCTTGGGATTTTGGAGTATATCAATCTGGTGGCTTAAGCGTGGTTTTTAAAATGGTTTAGATGTGGTTTTAGAGGGTTTAAGGGTAGTTTAAGGGTGGTTTAACCGTAGTCTAGGGTAGAAGCGTAACTTAAAGCTTGGACCACCTTTAAACCACGCTGAAGCTACCTTAAAACTCCTTAAAACATTTTACGCTACCCTTAAAACATCCTTACTCTACCCTTAAACCACCCTTAAAACACCCTTACGCCACTCTTAAACCATGCTGTGGAGATGATTTTACACACCATCCCAGACCTCTCATTGAGAGCTTTGGAATGAGCCTCGTCCCGAGTCTCTACAATAAAAGCACGAGGAAATAGAAATTGCGCATGCTCAGTATAGAGTCGATTTCAACATTAATTACCTCCGGAAGTATACAAGCTGCACAGATGATTTTTGACTCAATCTAAAGATTTTACTCAATCAAGCGATTTGTAAGGGTGTCTTTAATTAAGCTTTATATCTTTAATAGTGTACCGAAGAACTTCACGACTGAAGAAATATTTGATATTTTTAGGAAATGGAAAGTCATAATTTAAAAAACACGTCTAAATTGTGGTGGGGAAGGTTAGTTTAGCTCAACTCCGTCAGTACACAATATTCTGTGTACGTGTTTGTAGATGTAGATCGTCCAGGTTAGTAGAGTTCTGAGAAGGACTGTTGGTGTTGATGTTGACTGAAGTTTCGACAACCTTAGCGGTAGTCATCTTCAGAGTCAAAAATACTACTGCTAAGATTGTCGAAATGTTAGTCAACACCAACAGCAACAACACTTCTCAGGACTCTACTAACTTGGACGATGTACATCTACAAACATGTAACGATACTCCCGGGTTCAAACCATCTACTTTATACTGAGTCCATTCTAAAGATTTTATTGACATAGTGAAAATCCTTTTGAGATATCATGTTTTGGGCATTAGGAATTGCCAAATTTATAATATTTTTCAAGTAAAACAGAAACGAGATTGCAAACATACGAATTAGCGTTTTCCATGCGACTAAACTATAAATAAGGTATGAGAATATGAGTTGTAGTTATTGCTTCTAAATGCAATTGCTTCTTCATATTTACAGCTTTCGTACTGATTGGTTGATCGAGACAGGGAAAATGGGCCGAGCCTGATTATCCGGGAGTGGCTTATCCGACATTTGCCTGCGGTGCGGGCAGCATTATATCTTCGGATATTGTTCACTGGCTGGCAAAAAACGAGAAATCTCTAAAACGTTATCAGGTATATGATAGAAAAACCACGACGAGATTACAATGTTGAAAGTGACCTCTTGATGTGTAAAGATGTAGTTCTCAGAGTACTAGATATTGACACATGTTTTTTCTTTCTTGTGTAAAGGGGGAGGATGTCTCTATGGGTATTTGGTTATCAGCTATTGCTCCTGAAATTTATAAGGTAAGATCTCCTTTTCTTCTCTGCAAGTTTGTGACGGTTGTTCAACAAGATCCTTTATGGTGATCTTACTCTTACGAGCCCAGGTTCTTATGAACCAGCGGCCGAACATGTGACAGTGTTTCCTTTCTATTTCAAATACTTCAGGATGAGCGATGGTCGTGTTTCGGGGATTGTCAGATGGAAATGTTTACCTTGCCCGAGCAGGATGCCGATTCTCTTCTCTATTTATGGGAAAACTTTATGTCCTGCGGTAATCCTTGCAAATGTTGAGGTACGTTAGTTATGTCGGGGGGGGGGGAAGAGGGAGATAAGAAAAATTCCAAATCCACACAAAAAGATAGAAAAGTACAGCTTCAATTAAACTTTTTATCTTTTTTTTTCACTTAATTAAATCTATTTTCTCTATATTACAAATTTAATGTTTTGGCTTTTTACGAACGACATTAATTTAAATTAAATAAAATCTATAGCGCTGTGTAATATCGACATTATTCCTGCTATGCAAATATTTTTGTGTTCATTAACTGCAAAAACAATCGAAATAATTCCGAATAATTTTGCTAAAAAATTTGCCATGCAGGTGTAAAGATTTCGATTAGCCTCGCTTATGTCCCTGCGTACTTCATGTAAAATATTTATTGCAATGCTCATTGTGTAAAGTGTATAAGTACAGACTTGACTGCGATCAAATTACGTCATAGCGTCAAATTACGTCATTAGCGACGAAAAACGTCATAAAATCAGAGATAAGCATAAAATGTTTCACATTTTCTTAACGAAATGCATGTCGTTTTTTGCGTTTGAATATTTATTGTGGGAAAGGTTTAGTAAGTCGATTCGATCGTTTATAATTAACTTTCTTCTCGTAGGAGTTAATCTTTATGTGGAAACATCTTCGTGGTAGTCAAGTTGTACCACAGTTCATTGTCAAATCTCATCTTTCCTGAAACAGGATCCATAAATATTCTCTTCAGTAGAACACACGGCCATATTCCTCCAAGAATCTTTTCAATATCACGAGGATTCAACAGAAACGTTTGACATGACCGTTAAAGTTTCTTCATCGGAAACGCTACTACCGTTTGGTAGGGCGATAAAACGATCAGCGTTTTTAATATCTTCTATTAAACTTCCACCTCTTTCCTCGCGGGTGAACACGCTACCGTTGCTTGTCAAGCTGTCGGCAACGTTCGACACCTTTTGACCAATTTTATCGGGAGATTCCGACTCTCGACCCTGAGCGCTCTCCGTCTCGCTGTTGAATCTGGAGTGACGAGTCTCGCTACTCGTGGAAATGTAGCTGTTTTCTTGTGGACTTCCTTGTTGTCGTCTCTGCTCTCGTTGTTGTTTGTATTCACATGCTGCAAGTTTCGCAGTCAAATCACGTATTTCCTCCTGTGAAAAGTGTAAGGATAATGATTTTAATATAGGAATGTCATTAATTGAACATCAAATCGGCTTATTTCATAAGTGTTAACGGATTCTTTGCTACAATTTCAATGGTTTTAATTGAGGATAATTACTCTATATTGAAGATGATAATCTCTGTAAATTGGGGATAATAATCAACTACAAGTGATAATGATCACTTTCGCGTGTTGCGTGAGTTGAGATTTTGGCAGTTGTTTAACAAAGCATATTTCACACGTTGTTTGACGTGCGCCTATAAATGGCTTAATGCATAATGTGCTGTCACAAGGAGCACACATTCAATTTTCAAGTTTTGAGAAACTGAAAGACCGTAATTGGACGTGAATACCATCACAGGGACCAAAGTTCAACTCATTTCCCCCATACCTTCCTGTCAGACCCTGGCGCATCTCACGATCGACTCGTTCTTTAGCAACTCTGCGATGATCTGACAAATCTCCCCTAACCCTCAAACCTAGGTCACCCACTTTGCAAATGGAGAGTCGTTCTTTGTATTTAAGACAATAACCATTGACATTGTTTCTTTGAACATTCTTCGAAAAATCCTCGTTTTAATCTGTACTCAAACAGTATTCCCAAAACATCTTACCCTCAGTTGTATATTCTCAGTTTCCAGACCCTCGCGGCTTTTCTCTTCATCGTTTTCGCACACCAAAGTACCGTCCTCCAAACGGTTGAGATGAAATGGTGATTTACGAAGATCCGTCATCGTTGTGGCTATAGACGAACTACCCCGAGAACGCCTTCTTTGATTTACATTGTATTTTTTCAAGAAGTATACCTTTAAAACAGACAGGAAAAATTTAATATCGAGGAGGGCAGGTGGTATAGGTCAGCAAGTACACAGACTGACTTAAGCATTAAATGTTTGTAAATGATGATCGTCCAGGTTAATAAAGTCCTGAGAAGGACTGTTTTTGTTGTTGTTGACTGACGTTTCGACAACCTTAGCGGTAGTCACCTTCAGAGTCAGTGTCAAAATGACTCTGAAGATGACTACCGCTAAGGTTGTCGAAACGTCAGTCAACAACAACAGTCCTTCTCAGATTTATTAACCTGGACGATCATCGAAACTAATACTCCCGGGTTCAAACCATTTACTTTATTAAGCATTAAATGTTATGTACTGGAATACTTGAGTATGCTTCGAAACAGAGAAATGTCCTTTGAAAAACGCGTCGTGCAGTTTTATAACATTCATACTTCCACATTAGTCAATATGTGTCGTAATGTATCCTAAAACATTTCGTAATTTAATGAAAACGACTTCGCGTGACCTAAAGCATAACAAAGAGATAAGTATCTTCGCTGCTGCATGATTCCTTTCGATGAGAGAATGTAACCCTTGGCTAATCTCTTTTGATATTTGAAACGAACGTCCAAGACATATTTGGCCATTTGTTTACGCTAATTTGTTCACCATATGGTGTTTCAACGACAATATTCAATTTAAAGTTTTGAAAAATAAAATTTAATGAAGAAAATATAAGGCATCGAGGATAATCTGACGTGTTTATCTTCGAGAGCTCTTCAAGTTGGGCTTGGCCGTTCTATTAAAAAGCTTTTGTTCTATTTTCTTTTCGGGCTCATTGCCAATCGCATCATAACACACTTCATAATCAATCGTAAAACGCTTACTCGTTCATTGATGGAAAGCCAAAACTCAACGAAGAAAAGGTCCAGTAGATAGACGTATTGACAAAAAACCCGAAGCTCTCTAGATTACAAATTTCTGCTTTTTGAGAGGTTTTAAGATCCTCTTTCATCGGCAGTAATTAATACTAAGTTAACAGTACAACCATTACCTTGAAAGCAAAGAGCAAAACCAACATAACGGTGGCAATGACATGCGTTGACAAACTGTTTACGACATACGCCACATCAGGATTGTGAAAGTTATCTAGAAAAAAATTCTAAATAAAAGAGAATGTTGTCAAAACAATTCAACCTTTAATGCTATAACCAACAACTACAAACAATAACGACCTTATCTAACAACATTTGAGAAACTAACCTTCCACTCCTCTTCCTTGTAAACGAGACAAGTCTACTCAAAGGCAGAGAGCCTTTATGCCCTTCTGCTTTTGAGTAGACTTGTCTCTTAAGAGAGAAAGTCTCAAATGTTGTTAGATAAGTCGTTAATGTTTGGTTATAACATTATATCTATCATTCTTTTTGTTTAATAACATTCCAACAATTCAACCTTTCATGAAAAATGACAGTAACACCGATGCAAACATTTTGCCTTACCTCAGAAGACCAACTACGATCTTAACAAACAGAGTGTTATATATACACCAGGCGATGTACTTGCTCTCGTTGTACGCCGAGGGCATTTCGTACACGGATACAAAGCCAAACACCCACAGCAGAAATAAAACCTCGCCTAGGAAAGAAGAAAGGGATACAAAATTTAGTCTCAGAGAGTAAGAAAATACATGGGAATTATAACAAGTTTCACCATAGATAAACTGGGGATTATCAAAGTAAATGGTTTGAACCCGAGGTATCGTTACATGTTTGTAAATGTAGATCGTCCAGGTTAGTATAGTCCTGAGAAGGACTGTTTTGTTGTTACTGACGTTTCGACAACCTTAGCGGTAGTCATCTTCAGAGTCAAAACTCTCTGAAGATGACTACACCAAATCAATCAACTCAACAAAAACAGTCCTTCTCAAACTATACCAACCTGGCGATTATCAGTTGTGGTCGTGCCTATAGTCTTAGGAGAGTAAAAACTTACAGTTGTAAAAAAAGCTTACAAGCAAAATAATAAAAGGACTTTACCGATTTCAAAGGCATTAGTGAACCACGGTTTGACGCAGCGCCTGTATTTGTAACCGGAATTTGTCTTTATCGTCTCATATTCGTGATCTTGTGTTAAAGTCCAGATAGCGAAATAAGAGCGTGAGGATCATCAGGTGAAGTAGGATCATCAATAATCTGTTATATACAAAACATAATTTATCCATAGAATCATAGCAAAGTTACGATGGACAGATGAGAGTTATTAACGCTATAAAACTTAAATTCAATATATCGTATAAAGTACCTCAAATCCCGACGATTTCTCGTATCGAAAGGATTCTAAAGTAAAGATGAAAATTAAGATGAAATTTCGAAGAACTGAAACTAGAGATTTTTCAACAAAAATGTTGAAAATACCTGTACTACCACAAGATTCTTCAATGTCTATGCTCTAAAATAATAGTCATAAAAACGACAATTTCAAAAAGCATAAAAAACTCAATATTTGTAACTTTGGCGAAAGATACAGGATGAACATGAAACCTTCTCAGAAGACGATGGAACAAGACCATAACCATTTGATGTGAACTTCTTTCAAACAACGTTTGCGTAATCCGTTAGCATACCATGAAAACTAACTTCTGGTTTAGGCGACGCTTTACTAGCAACCTCCTCAACGTCTTCAGGACAATTAACGTATACTGAACTGGTGTCACAAGGCTCAATGACGATGACCAACCACTAGCCATACCTAACATGTTACCACGAGAGATCTTTCTTGGGTAGATGAAGGTTTTAGGAACTTCAGACAAGGGTTGTGTTGAGCTGAGAACTAAAAAAGAACAAATATGGATAGATGATGAAGTGGAGAACAAGAATAGAGGTTATAGAAGACACACTACGTATGCTCATTGGTGTTTCACAAGAGTATACATTACAGGATAACTATGGATCCAAGTAGTATAAACAACTAGGTACATTTAAGCAATCCATCTTTCCCATCGTAAACACAAGTGTCAAAAAAACGTGATCAAATTACAAAATTCGTGCAATCAAATAGTCGGACATGGCATTGTATTTGTAGAAGAGCCAATAAAATAAAAAGATTCTCTTGGGGCATTTGTAAATATTAGTTTAGAAATACAGATCGACTAATTATAAAGGCAGAAGATGTAAGAGTGAATAAAAACCATTTCCCGTCAAATCAAAGGAAAGCTTGGATATGACATGCAATATGCAAGTATAAAGTTGTAGAGAAAAATAAAAAACATTTTTAAGGTTGTCACGGATATTTCGAGTGCCGTAACAAAGTGTTGACGAGTTTCACATGCATGCCAAAAATATATGATGGAAAACTTGCTCAGCGCATCTACAAGCACCAATTTCAGAGCTCGCTCTGTCACAAATTAATTGAGAGTCTGAGCATGCGTTGTCAACTCCACAATCTCTCCAAGCTGATAGTAACGACCAACTGGAGGTACTAGTACCGATTTGGAGTAATTAGCTTGCTCAGTCACACGTTTTAAGACAAATCATCTGCGCATGCGCAGTCTCATTGAGCATGCGCAGTCAACTTGACCAGCTACCCAAGTTCATAGTCATGGCAACGACAAATTGCATCTACTAGCACCAATTTTGATGTAAATAGCATGCTTAGTAAATATTTAATAGAGAAATCGTCTGCGCATGCGCTCGAGCATGCAGTCCACTCAGTAATTGTTCATAGTCATGACAACGACCAACTATATGTACTTGCACTACATTTGTCAATTAACTCACTTAGTCGCAAATTATCAAAGAAATCATCTGGGCATGCGCAGTAACGATAACAATCATCCCACAACTTTCGTACGCCTTTAAATTTTGGTATATATATATAAAGCTAAAACTTCATATAGTAGATATCAACTAGCAGTGGAAGCTGGGTGCGATATAGTATGCAGTGCCTTAGGGGCCCACACTTCGGTGGCGACCGCACTCTCCCTGCGTACCCTGAGCAAAGCCTATCGCAGGTGATCTCAGGGTCTGATGGGCGGAAGCTTGCTATTGGCATCTCCCAAGTAGGATAGCATGGAGGGGCCGAAATATCCTACCGAAACGTTAACATGCGGCGTTCTAGTGCCTTGCGCTTAAGAAGGTATCGGGAAGCATGGACCGAAGGGGGTTTTGCTTTCGATTTTATCTTTTGTTTTCTTCTCATAAAACAAACCAAGCAATGTTTCAATTAACTTCTTATGACCCTGTCTTTTTCTGACACTTATAAATAAAGACAACCTTAAACATGTTTTATACCAATTTTATCGGTTTATATCTTTCTGATTTAACTCTTCCATTTACTGTTTCTCATGTATTACGAGCAAACCATACATATGTTTCATGGAAAACAAACAAGGATTATGTGGTTCCCTTAGTTAACATGCGACGCTCTAGTGCTCAACTATCTCGGGGTATCGGGAGGCATGGATCGAAAACGGGATTCTTTGGTTTTCAAAATTTATCTTTTCTTTACAAGAATTCTTCTCATAAAAACTAGAACGTCAAGGATATTTCAAAGGTTCAAACAACTTCTGCCTTTTGAACTATAACAAAAATTCTAAGCATGTTTATACGTTTTTATTTATTACCTTTACAACGTAACACTCATAACTCTCTCGTGATGAACGAGAGCCTCATTACAATATGACTCTTTCATCATGAACGAACGCATCCATGGGCTTCACGGAAAAAGGGATTATGTACTTTGTTATAATAGTTTCTACAAAGATAACATTTATTAAGCTAAGAAATTTGAAAATAAAATATATTTGAGTTATTAGCAAATAACAAGTCGAGAATTCATTGATCATACTCATTCCAATTGGTCTGGAACAACCATGACATTTATAATTTTGACCATCCAACCCTTTATCAAGGGCTATATTGTTAATTAACGACAGTAACTTCATACGTCGTTCTTGCTGAACACCTTCAGGTGAAGTAGGATCATCAATAATCTGTTATATACAAAAACATAATTTATCCATAGAATCATAGCAAAGTTACGATGGACAGATGAGAGTTATTAACGCTATAAAACTTAAATTCAATATATCGTATAAAGTATCAAATTCCGACGATTTCTCGTATCGAAAGGATTCTAAAGTAAAGATGAAAATTAAGATGAGAAATTTCGAAGAATTGAAACTAGAGAATTTTCAACAAAAATGTTGAAAATACCTGTACTACCACAAGATTCTTCAATATCTATGCTCTAAAATAATAGTCATAAAACGACAATTTCAAAAGCATAAAAAACTCAATATTTGTAACTTTGGTGAAAGATACAGGATGAACATGAAACCTTCTCAGAAGACGATTGAACGAGACCATAACCATTTGATGTGAACTTCTTTCAAACAACGTTTGCGTAATCCGTTAGCATACCATGAAAACTAACTTCTGGTTTAGGTGACGCTTTACTAGCAACCTCCTCAACGTCTTCACGACAATTAACGTATACTGAACTGGTGTCACAAGGCTCAATGACGATGACCAACCACTAGCCATACCTAACATGTTACCACGAGAGATCTTTCTTGGGTAGATGAAGGTTTTAGGAACTTCAGACAAGGGTTGTGTTGAGCTGAGAACTAAAAAAGAACAAATATGGATAGATGATGAAGTGGAGAACAAGAATAGAGGTTATAGAAGACACCTACGTATGCTCATTGGTGTTTCACAAGAGTATACATTACAGGATAACTATGGATTCAAGTAGTCTAAACAACTAGGTACATTTAAGCAATCCATCTTTCCCATCGTAAACACACGTGTCAATAAAACGTGATCAAATTACAAAATTCGTGCAATCAAATAGTCGGACATGGTATTGTATTTGTAGAAGCCAATAAAATAAAAGATTCTCTTGGGGCATTTGTAAATATTAGTTTAGAAATACAGATCGACTAATTATAAAGGCAGAAGATGTAAGAGTGAATAAAAACCATTTCCCGTCAAATTACAATAACGCGGAGAGGAAAGGAAACACACAAAAAGATGATGCGGTAGGAATTTTTAAAGTGTTCTTTTTATTGTTTTTGGTTGCACAATTTCATATTAATTTATTTTTATTACCACAGTTATATTAACAAAGTATGTGTACAAATTTATTTATGCCCACAATGTGGTGTAAGGAAAAACACTTATTCAGACACATTTTCCAATTTCAAGTCTGGATTCTCTACATCCTTTAATCACAATGTCATATATGTTAATAGAATAGCAGTGTGTCATATGAATCTCAAATTTTGAACAAGAAAATGAATTTGGGAGTTTGGTAAGTTTACATATATTGTAAAACTATGTAGATATAAAAATACGCTATGTTTATGGGTTTTTAATTTATATGTAGAATGAACAAAGTGAAGATATTGCTGAAAATTATGACAAGCACCAAGAGTTAACCACAAAACACAAGTTTTAATGTACATATTGATATTGTTTTCTCATGAAAAGTCATTGGAAGTGGTTATATGTAGGACTGCTTTCACTAGAAATAACTAAAAATTTTGAAGTAATTTAAAGAAGGCATGCATTATTTAAACACTTATTAAAAGTCTGTACACATTTTAAATTAAATAATGGTCTTTATTTGTAGGACTCTGAAGATATCTTTACCAAGCAATCTATCTCTATTATTACAGAGGAACCCAAACAACCATGTCAACATAGTCAAGTAGTTCTCACATATACAGTTATACTTTATACTGTTTACCACTAGTCATGTTTTAATGTTATAAATTGACAATATGCTTGTTGATTGCTTATGCATGAAACACTGTCTAGCAAAACTTTATTAACATCTGGTAGAAATGTGCTCAACAAACATAAAAATATATTACAATAGATATTTTGAAACAGTGAACATTAATAATTACTGTGTACTTGCTCTTTCAAGTCATTTGTCACCCACTGGCCACTATACTGGGCTATTGTTACAGTTTGACTTTGCATCAAATGTATCATGTCAGCAATCCTTTGTTGTTCATGATTATAATGCAAACAAAAGAACAATTATGGTGATGTCAAATTTTATTTCCATAATTTCAATGTTAGGTATATACCCAACTAAATGATATTACTCAATACGCTTTTTTTGGTGCTATAATCTGCATGTATTTTTTTCTTCAGCATAATTCATTTGTATTTGTACATCGATATCCCCACCTATTGCTTGATATATTTGGACTTGTGCTACTCATGTGATGCAAATGAAAGCAATTTGTTGATGCCCTACCTAATAATATAATTAGATCCTCAAAAGGTATGTAAAATAGATGTTACTGCAGAAATGATTAAAACAGGCCAACAACATTTTGTACTTGTCAGATATACCATATCCGAGTTGCAACACATATTAGCAATGGAAAAATATCTGGTTGTGTATGATAGAAAGTTTGGTATTGAAGCCAAAGATTTTATTGAAAAAGTAAGTTTGTGTGTTACTCTTTCAGGATATAAGGTGTCTGAACAACTTCACCAAATTTTGACTTACAACATACTATTTGTTTCAAGACCCTTGTCAAAGATGTGAGAACTTGTTACATATTAATCTGACATTGCATGTAGTGAATGTCAAATTTGTATTTGCTTATTTTTCAATGTAAAGTTCTTCATGTGGTATGGGAGAAAATGTCTTCATCCTTAAATATCAGTTTATTGTACATTTCAAACCCTTGTGAAGTCATCCTTCATGTTTTACAAGCCCTTGTTACATTGTTTTATTACATGTGGATGTTAACCCTTCAATTACAAGCAAAATATTGTTAAAACTTGTAATGATTATTTACACAATATATTTATCATGGAATTTCTTTTATGATGCAGAATCCAATCCATGTGCAGTCTGTTTGTGATCATTCTACCAAATTTTAACCTGAAGAAGTATATTTTGTTACATGAAAAATAACTTTTTGTACAAATACACGTATTGTTTCTCAACCTTCTAATTACCCCAAATTTGTTTACCATACATCCTGTGCCTAAGTAGGGCTTCTATAAACTATTCTTGTGATAACCAATGAGCATATTGATTTATTTATAACTATTGAGGTATACACTTCATCTCATCCACATTTGTACATACCACAGTCATACATTGTAGTATAAACTAAATGTATGACAAGAATCTAAAGTCATTTAACCATGTTGCTTTAGTGCCTGTATATATGAAGCACTTTCTAAGGTTTTGTGAAGTCATAATTAAATAATTATTGTCTGCATAACCACAAATTGTTGACAACACATACACACATATTGTACAAATAGTTCACACAATTTACACCACGTAATCGAGTTACACATACACATAATTAATCTTAAAATATTGATTTTACATATTTTTGGAATTGTTAGTTTGTGATTATTTTCAGGGATTGCTTAAAATCTTTGGTAGTCATGGGGTTTGTACTTTTGTATTAAAAATCTCTAGCGAGTTAAAATTTCATCTATTTTCATATTTCTTGATAATCCTTAAAACCATGAAATCGTTGATGAGGATTGAAATGATTCTATTGAACAAGTTTTTTTGGAATTACACCAATTGAGACTATTTTAATTGGCTACACTTAGAAAGAAAGGTTTTTATATGAAAACAAGTATCAAATAATCTGCAATGGTGAACATCCTTTTATTTGATATATATTTCCTTTATGTATGTTTTAGCACTTTAAGCATTTTTACTACAAACAAAGAACAAATGGTGATTCAAATTTTATTTCCTAATTTCCTGATTTTGTTGTAAGTTCTAAAGTTTACTCAAAAGTTTTTTTGGACTATAATCTGCATGTATTTTTCTTCAGATAATCATTTGTATTTTACATGTATCCCCAGTTATTCCTTGATCTATGTATATTATTCTCATGTGAACAAAAAATTTTTCATCCCTACCTTAATTACAATTTATCCTGAAAGGTATTTGATAATGTATGTTACTCTGAAATTGTTAAAACTTGAAACAAATTTTGTACTTGTAGATATAATATCCGTGTTCTTATCTCTGAGGTAAGGCAAAATGTTGGCGGTGTATATAGAAAGTTTGAATTAAGAATGTTATTGAAAAAAGAATGTTAGTGTTACTCTTTCATGAAATAACATCAACCTTTAAAATTTTGACTTTACTTACACATTTTCAAACAAGTCAAAAGAGAAAAAAATCTGCCTTGAGTAGACTGTCTCGTTTACAAGGAAGAGGAGGAAGGTTAGTTTCTCAAATGTTGTTAGATAAGGTCGTTATTGTTTGTAGTTGTTGGTTATAGCATTAAAGGTTGAATTGTTTTGACAACATTCTCTTTTATTTAGAATTGTTCTAGATAACTTTCACAATCCTGATGTGGCGTATGTCGTAAACAGTTTGTCAACGCATGTCATTGCCACCGTTATGTTGGTTTTGCTCTTTGCTTTCAAGGTAATGGTTGTACTGTTAACTTAGTATTAATTACTGCCGATGAAAGAGGATCTTAAAACCTCTCAAAAAGCAGAAATTTGTAATCTAGAGAGCTTCGGGTTTTTGTCAATACGTCTATCTACTGGACCTTTTCTTCGTTGAGTTTTGGCTTTCCATCAATGAACGAGTAAGCGTTTTACGATTGATTATGAAGTGTGTTATGATGCGATTGGCAATGAGCCCGAAAAGAAAATAGAACAAAAGCTTTTTAATAGAACGGCCAAGCCCAACTTGAAGAGCTCTCGAAGATAAACACGTCAGATTATCCTCGATGCCTTATATTTTCTTCATTAAATTTTATTTTTCAAAACTTTAAATTGAATATTGTCGTTGAAACACCATATGGTGAACAAATTAGCGTAAACAAATGGCCAAATATGTCTTGGACGTTCGTTTCAAATATCAAAAGAGATTAGCCAAGGGTTACATTCTCTCATCGAAAGGAATCATGCAGCAGCGAAGATACTTATCTCTTTGTTATGCTTTAGGTCACGCGAAGTCGTTTTCATTAAATTACGAAATGTTTTAGGATACATTACGACACATATTGACTAATGTGGAAGTATGAATGTTATAAAACTGCACGACGCGTTTTTCAAAGGACATTTCTCTGTTTCGAAGCATACTCAAGTATTCCAGTACATAACATTTAATGCTTAATAAAGTAAATGGTTTGAACCCGGAGAGTTGTTTAATGATGATCGTCCAGGTTAAGTGAGAAGGATGTTTTGTTGTTGATGACGTTGACAACCTTAGCGGTAGTCATCTTCAGAGTCATTTTGACACTGACTCTGAAGGTGACTACCGCTAAGGTTGTCGAAACGTCAGTCAACAACAACAAAAACAGTCCTTCTCAGGACTTTATTAACCTGGACGATCATCATTTACAAACATTTAATGCTTAAGTCAGTCTGTGTACTTGCTGACCTATACCACCTGCCCTCCTCGATATTAAATTTTTCCTGTCTGTTTTAAAGGTATACTTTGAAAAATACAATGTAAATCAAAGAAGGCGTTCTCGGGGTAGTTCGTCTATAGCCACAACGATGACGGATCTTCGTAAATCACCATTTCATCTCAACCGTTTGGAGGACGGTACTTTGGTGTGCGAAAACGATGAAGAGAAAAGCCGCGAGGGTCTGGAAACTGAGAATATACAACTGAGGGTAAGATGTTTTGGGAATACTGTTTGAGTACAGATTAAAACGAGGATTTTTCGAAGAATGTTCAAAGAAACAATGTCAATGGTTATTGTCTTAAATACAAAGAACGACTCTCCATTTGCAAAGTGGGTGACCTAGGTTTGAGGGTTAGGGGAGATTTGTCAGATCATCGCAGAGTTGCTAAAGAACGAGTCGATCGTGAGATGCGCCAGGGTCTGACGGGAAGGTATGGGGGAAATGAGTTGAACTTTGGTCCCTGTGATGGTATTCACGTCCAATTACGGTCTTTCAGTTTCTCAAAACTTGAAAATTGAATGTGTGCTCCTTGTGACAGCACATTATGCATTAAGCCATTTATAGGCGCACGTCAAACAACGTGTGAAATATGCTTTGTTAAACAACTGCCAAAATCTCAACTCACGCAACACGCGAAAGTGATCATTATCACTTGTAGTTGATTATTATCCCCAATTTACAGAGATTATCATCTTCAATATAGAGTAATTATCCTCAATTAAAACCATTGAAATTGTAGCAAAGAATCCGTTAACACTTATGAAATAAGCCGATTTGATGTTCAATTAATGACATTCCTATATTAAAATCATTATCCTTACACTTTTCACAGGAGGAAATACGTGATTTGACTGCGAAACTTGCAGCATGTGAATACAAACAACAACGAGAGCAGAGACGACAACAAGGAAGTCCACAAGAAAACAGCTACATTTCCACGAGTAGCGAGACTCGTCACCCAGATTCAACAGCGAGACGGAGAGCGCTCAGGGTCGAGAGTCGGAATCTCCCGATAAAATTGGTCAAAGGTGTCGAACGTTGCCGACAGCTTGACAAGCAACGGTAGCGTGTTCACCCGCGAGGAAAGAGGTGGAAGTTTAATAGAAGATATTAAAACGCTGATCGTTTTATCGCCCTACCAAACGGTAGTAGCGTTTCCGATGAAGAAACTTTAACGGTCATGTCAAACGTTTCTGTTGAATCCTCGTGATATTGAAAAGATTCTTGGAGGAATATGGCCGTGTGTTCTACTGAAGAGAATATTTATGGATCCTGTTTCAGGAAAGATGAGATTTGACAATGAACTGTGGTACAACTTGACTACCACGAAGATGTTTCCACATAAAGATTAACTCCTACGAGAAGAAAGTTAATTATAAACGATCGAATCGACTTACTAAACCTTTCCCACAATAAATATTCAAACGCAAAAAACGACATGCATTTCGTTAAGAAAATGTGAAACATTTTATGCTTATCTCTGATTTTATGACGTTTTCGTCGCTAATGACGTAATTTGACGCTATGACGTAATTTGATCGCAGTCAAGTCTGTACTTATACACTTTACACAATGAGCATTGCAATAAATATTTTACATGAAGTACGCAGGGACATAAGCGAGGCTAATCGAAATCTTTACACCTGCATGGCAAATTTTTAGCAAAATTATTCGGAATTATTTCGATTGTTTTGCAGTTAATGAACACAAAAATATTTGCATAGCAGGAATAATGTCGATATTACACAGCGCTATAGATTTTATTTAATTTAAATTAATGTCGTTCGTAAAAGCCAAAACATTAAATTTGTAATATAGAGAAAATAGATTTAATTATGAAAAAAAAAGATAAAAAGTTTAATTGAAGCTGTACTTTTCTATCTTTTTGTGTGGATTTGGAATTTTTCTTATCTCCCTCTCCCCGACATAACTAACGTACCTCAACATTTGCAAGGATTACCGCAGGACATAAAGTTTTCCCATAAATAGAGAAGAGAATCGGCATCCTGCTCGGGCAAGGTAAACATTTCCATCTGACAATCCCCGAAACACGACCATCGCTCATCCTGAAGTATTTGAAATAGAAAGGAAACACTGTCACATGTTCGGCCGCTGGTTCATAAGAACCTGGGCTCGTAAGAGTAAGATCACCATAAAGGATCTTGTTGAACAACCGTCACAAACTTGCAGAGAAGAAAAGGAGATCTTACCTTATAAATTTCAGGAGCAATAGCTGATAACCAAATACCCATAGAGACATCCTCCCCCTTTACACAAGAAAGAAAAACATGTGTCAATATCTAGTACTCTGAGAACTACATCTTTACACATCAAGAGGTCACTTTCAACATTGTAATCTCGTCGTGGTTTTTCTATCATATACCTGATAACGTTTTAGAGATTTCTCGTTTTTTGCCAGCCAGTGAACAATATCCGAAGATATAATGCTGCCCGCACCGCAGGCAAATGTCGGATAAGCCACTCCCGGATAATCAGGCTCGGCCCATTTTCCCTGTCTCTCGATCAACCAATCAGTACGAAAGCTGTAAATATGAAGAAGCAATTGCATTTAGAAGCAATAACTACAACTCATATTCTCATACCTTATTTATAGTTTAGTCGCATGGAAAACGCTAATTCGTATGTTTGCAATCTCGTTTCTGTTTTACTTGAAAAATATTATAAATTTGGCAATTCCTAATGCCCAAAACATGATATCTCAAAAGGATTTTCACTATGTCAATAAAATCTTTAGAATGGACTCAGTATAAAGTAGATGGTTTGAACCGGAGTATCGTTACATGTTTGTAGATGTACATCGTCCAGTTAGTAGAGTCCTGAGAAGTGTTGTTGCTGTTGGTGTTGACTAACATTTCGACAATCTTAGCAGTAGTATTTTGACTCTGAAGATGACTACCGCTAAGGTTGTCGAAACTTCAGTCAACATCAACACCAACAGTCCTTCTCAGGACTCTACTAACCTGGACGATCTACATCTACAAACACGTACACAGAATATTGTGTACTGACGGAGTTGAGCTAAACTCACCTTCCCACCACAATTTAGACGTGTTTTTAAATTATGACTTTCCATTTCCTAAAAATATCAAATATTTCTTCAGTCGTGAAGTTCTTCGGTACACTATTAAAGATATAAAGCTTAATTAAAGACACCCTTACAAATCGCTTGATTGAGTAAAATCTTTAGATTGAGTCAAAAATCATCTGTGCAGCTTGTATACTTCCGGAGGTAATTAATGTTGAAATCGACTCTATACTGAGCATGCGCAATTTCTATTTCCTCGTGCTTTTATTGTAGAGACTCGGGACGAGGCTCATTCCAAAGCTCTCAATGAGAGGTCTGGGATGGTGTAAAATCATCTCCACAGCATGGTTTAAGAGTGGCGTAAGGGTGTTTTAAGGGTGGTTTAAGGGTAGAGTAAGGATGTTTTAAGGGTAGCGTAAAATGTTTTAAGGGAGTTTTAAGGGTAGCTTCAGCGTGGTTTAAAGGTGGTCCAAGGCTTTAAGTTACGCTTCACCCTAGACTACGGTTAAACCACCCTTAAACTACCCTTAAGCCCTCTAAAACCACATCTAAACCATTTTAAAAACCACGCTTAAGCCACCAGATTGATATACTCCAAAATCCCAAGATACATCTACGTACTCCAAAATCCCAAGATACCTCTACATACTCCCAACTCCCAAGTTACCTCTACGTACTCCCAACTCCCAAGTTACCTCTACGTACTCCCAACTCCCAAGTTACCTCTACGTACTCCCAACTCCCAAGTTACCTCTACGTACTCCCAACTCCCAAGTTACCTCTACGTACTCCCAACTCCCAAGTTACCTCTACGTACTCCCAACTCCCAAGTTACCTCTACGTACTCCCAACTCCCAAGATACCAACACGTATTTTCTATTATTTATTGAAGAGCTTTCACAAACCTGTAAGATGGTCTCCAGGTTAACAAAACAATCATCGTCAGTTTTCATTACAAAGGAAAAACTTAAAGTCGCCGAGAGCCTATTTAAAAAGAAAAGCCGACATGAAGCAAGATCAATATGACATATGACGACTGATGTCGTAGGTAAGGAGATACTGGCGAGATGAATTATACACTAATGCAAGTTATTTGGGCAAAAATAATGTTTAAAGTTGATTTGAGACTGTCCACTTATCGCCAGAAATTTCACAGTGGCATGAAAAATATAAAAGTCTCAGACACTCTCTTACCACGAGAAAACTGAAGCAACTGGGATGGAAGATTTCTGTAAACATCGACATTTGAAACAAAAGAATATCAGAAATAGTTCTGCTTTCTTTAAGTAAACGTTCATTCTCATCGTCTTTCAATCGCTGCCACTCCGACATTCGAGTTTCTTCTTCCTCTTTGTCACGACTCTCTTCCCCGGAGAATCTACGGAGGATTGCAAGTTGCTACAGACTTTAAAGAAATTTATTCATAAAGCATTGTACCATCTTTTCTTTTAATATTTGGTGAGGGAATATTAGTGTTTGGCACTAGGCTTTAAACTTCATATGAGTCTGCACAGTCCATTTGACAAATTTTTCAATTTCATAGTCATGGTAACGACAAGCTGGATCTATTTTCATCGCTTTCTGAGTGATTAAATCGTTTGGTCACATAAATGTACGCAAAATCATCTGAGCATGCGCAGTACGCTTGGAAATGCGCAGTACAAGCAAAGTCTATTTGACCAATTGTCTGAGTAAACGATCATGGAAATGACCAACTGCATTTATTAGAATCAATTAGGAGTAGATAACTTGCTTACTAGCAAATTATTAAAGATATCAACTGAGCATGCGCAGTTCACTTGACAGTTTTTGACTTCATAGTTATGGCAACGACCAGCTGCATCTACAAGCACCGAATTTGAAGTAAATAGCATGCTTAGTAACAATTAAATGGATAAATCATCTGCGCATGCGCAGGAGCATGCGCAGTACATTCGACCAATTGTTTATAGTCATGGCAACGACTAACTATATGTACTTGCACTATATTTGTGGCAATTAGCTCACTTAGTCGCAAATTATCAAAGAAATCATCTGGGCATGCGCAGTAGTGACTTTAATAATACCGCAACTTTCGTAAGCCTCTGAATTTTGTATATATATATAAAGCCAATATTAGGTATAGTAGATGTCAACTAGCAGTGGAAGCTGGGTGCGATATGTATGCAGTGGCTTAGGGTCCAGACGTTTCGGGTCGCGACCGCACTCTCCCTGCGTACCCCGAGCAAAGCCTATCGCAGGTGATCTCGGGTCTGATGGGCGGAAGCTTGCTATTGCATCTCCCAAGTAGGATAGCGTGGAGGGCCGAAATCTCCTACCGAAACGTTAACATGCGGCGTTCTAGTGCCTCGGCTTAAGCAGGTATCGGGAAGCATGGACCGAAAACGGGGTTTTTTGCTTTTGAATTTAATCTTTTTTGTATAAAAGAAACTAGAACATTCAAGGATATTGCAAAGTTAAAAAATTCCGCCTTAATGACTTATAATTTAAACCAACTGTAAATATGTTTATACGCTTTTACATGTTAACTTTTACAAGGTAACTATCTCATAACTCTCTCGTGATGAACGAGAGCCTCCTTATACAATATAACTCTCATATCATGAACAAAAGTATCCATGAGCTTCATGGAAAAATGGATTATCTAATTCTTATAATAGATTTTACAAAGTTAGCATTTAATAAGCCAAGCCATTTGTATCGTTTAAATTATACCCTTATGTCATAAATTCATTGTGAATAATAACTTTCTTTTTACCTTATTTTCACGGTTCAATCTAGAAAGTAACTTTACATTTCGAGTGATTTTACGGTTAAACAGTTAACTTTTCGGATTCATATGACTTCTTTTGATCGCATAGAGACAGCCATCCAATTTATTACGTACATGCATGTGTACTTTGCACTTCATTGCAAGAAACCACCCTACCAACAAATATCCAAATCCGATTTTAGCAGCATCGTACCCCGAGAAAAGCCTATCGCAGGGGTCTGATGGGCAGAAGCTTGCTATTGACATCCCAAAGTAATAGGGATATTTGCCACCTTTCAATTAATAGGATATCGAAATGGACCGAAAACGGGATTTTTTGTTTTCAAAATTTTCTCTCTCTTAAAGAGTAAACAAAATTAAAAATTCTCGCAAGCTTCCAACGGAAAAGACTCACAGCTTATAAGGCTTTGGGGCAATGCGTGGGCTACAACAGGAGAGGCATTCTTCATTAAAATTAAACTAACATTGAGAAGAGGCTTCCTCCCAAACAAATGCTAGCAACAAATCCACTTTACTGCTGAGGATATTTTGTTTCTTTTCAATGTGCGCAGAAAAATCCAGTTAAGAGCAACTGTTGCATCAAATTTCTCGTTGTTAACCGCGAAAACGAAGAAGTCAGTACGTACGTAATGTAGCATAAAAACACCTACTGTAAAGTCGATACATGAACGTTCCAGCCCCATCCACGCATCTAGCATCAGGAATTGATTCCTCGACTTCGGGAAAGACGGCGAACTCGTTGTTAATCCGTCTTATCTAGGAAAAAGAGTAGGTTTGGGTTAGTATTCACCATAGATTTGTAACTGTAGCCAACAAAATATAAAATTATTTAACATTGAATTGGAAAACCCTTTATATACGTTCTAGTAGATTAGTAATGCTTGCAACATCGATTAAGTAACCAATTGTTTATTAATACACATGAATTTGCTACATCAAAAGCGAAATAAAGCCTCGTGCTCAAGAATCTGTTGTAAAATAAACAATAAATATCCATTGAAAACTTGTATTTAGCAATATCGTAAAATGTCAATAATTTAGTCCAAATATCGATAAGAGGGCACCGAAGAAAACATTTATTACTGGATAGTAATTCTTTCGGAGAAAATCGCTTCACTTGCTCTAAATCATAACAATTCACCTCCAATTGGCTATGACATAAAACTTCTTTATGGTTTTATACCTTGTGTACATTGAAATAATCCTCTCCGTTTTCAATGTTGGCAAAATACTCGCATTTTCTGCATCGAGAACTTGAACATTTTACGTTTTCAGACACGACGCTGCCCTTGAAGTCCTATAATGGCATTTGAAACGTACCAAATGTTCAAACTCTATAGAAAAGTTCAAAGTCATAATTAACTTTGTGACTAAGCTTCAATATCTTACATGTTTGTGCATGTAGATCGTCCAGGTCAGTAGAGTCCTGAGAAGGACTGTTGGTGTTGATGTTGACTGACGTTTCGACAACTTTAGTGGTAGTTATCTTCAGAGTCAAGTGAGGAGTAAACGTCAGGTTTGCCATATTTGTTATCTGCTTGCAGACGTTTACTCCTCACTCGACTTTGAAGATGAAACCACTAAGGTTGTCGAAACATCAGTCAACATCAACACCAACAGCCCTTCTCAGCACTCTACTAACCTGTACAAACATGATAACGATACTCCCGAGCTCAAACAATTCACTTGAATATTTTGATAAATTATCGACTTGTTACTCACCTTTGGCAAAATAAAGTTTTCAATTGCTTTAAACGACGAACCGTTTTCTGTTGTACCAGGGTCTTGGAAAGAGAAATAAACAGATATAATTTCGCTCTGAAACGAGATAAAACAATTTAGATCAAATAACTTGTAAACGGTATTTATAAACTGCATGGTTTAACCTTAGTTGTTCTGTCGTAGAGTCGAACAGAAGAGTTTCTTTTTGAATTCAACGATGATAAAGAGATGCCAAGACGAGTCAAAATAATGGGACGGATGATCTGTATAAAAATAATTGTATTGTATTGCCAACCCAAATTTTTACTCCTGAAGCCAAACAGACACTTTATGCAACAGGTTTCAGACTTTGTTCAGAAGGTCCCAAAAGTTCAATGCAACAGTGTCCGTTGAGCAGTTCTTAATGGCTACAAATAACTAACTAATACTCACATCAAAGTCCCATCCGATAGATCCACTGTGAAAATATCTCAAATTTTCTTCATTTGGTCGTTTGTAAGCAATTACTTCATTTTCGTAGTCTAAACATCAATATGACAAACATATAAACACGTTTGATCATGCACTCGTTCCAGCCTCTATGACGGTAAAATCTCCATGAGAGATAGCAACACATATTTCCATCAAGACTGTCTGATCTTCGCTACAAATACATACAGCAATGATAAATTCGCAGCAGTGGCTGATTAATAATTACGGAGCATGTAGGCTAAGGCAAAATTACGAGGCCTGGTGATATTTAATCCCTCCACTAAGCTCAGTCTCTTGACAACGTTTGCGTTCTTTACGTTCCTTTGCCTTTGCATTTCCTAGCTTGCGTTTGTAACACATAGTGTGAACGATACAAAAGAAATTAATAGTTCAAAATAAACTTTAAAATTATCAAAACAGTCTGCAGAAATAGGGAAATCCTCGTCAGTTCTTAGCCTCGCGCATTTAAACACTAGATGGTACGAAAGTCTTTTCGTCGATATTCAATCGCACGTACGGTTTTCAACATCATAAATGGTCTAAAACGGCACTTTTAGCAAGTTCCAAGCAGCAAAAGTAAAACTAACAATGTCTTGGTTTACTTTTCGTAATGAGTAATCCGCAACTGATTAACTTTAAATATCACATGTATAGTAGGTTATGTTCGACGTTTGTAAATATGTGCCTCGTTAGTTTATCGCCTGCATCGAGATTCCAACGTCATATTGTTTTATATCGGCTTTTTCCAGGCGCCAAACCTCACAACTATCAAATCAAAAGTAAATTTTCAAACTTGGAGATTCGATTTTCTTTCTTTCGCATTTGTAAGGATCAATCCTGAACTCTGGAGGAACGTAACATGCATTATTTGAAACGATGAACTTCACCAACACTCTAAAACAACAATGGAATAGTAACCAACACTTTATTTTTCAGATTTAGTCATTCTACTTAGTTATATCACTGGTACAATTTTTTTTCGACAGAAACGGTTGTTGGGAACTCTGGCCAAGAAAACCACAGCAAAGAAAGGGATATTTTAGGCAAGTGTACCGTGAACCGTTATTTCTTGTGAATATTCGAGTTTAGCCTCAATACAATGACGTTAGTCAACACAGTTAAATTTATCATATGACAAAGAATGCAGTTTGCATGAGTTGTTCTTGTGTAGAACAAAACTGATAAACGAAACTAAAGACCTTGCTGTTGGTATATTCAATAGGCCATCATAGAAACGCACAACGCTACACTACTTAAAGAATGGCGGTCAGCTAAAATGTCCAATTCGATTCTACGTAGATCTGACAATTGCTAAAACGTTACTCATATCGGTAATCAGATTAGTTTACCAAACATTTCACTGGTATTGAAGACATACGTTGTAAACGTTCTCTGGTATTGAAGAAATACGTTGTAAACGTTCTCTGGTATTGAAGAAATACTTTGTAAACGTTCTCTGGTATTGAAAAAATACGTTGTAAACGTTCTCTGGTATTGAAGACATACGTTGTAAACGTTCTCTGGTATTGAAGAAATACGTTGTAAACGTTCTCTGGTATTGAAGAAATACGTTGTAAACGTTCTCTGGTATTGAAGAAATACGTTGTAAACGTTCTCTGGTATTGAAGAAATACGTTGTAAACGTTCTCTGGTATTGAAGAAATACGTTGTAAACGTTCTCTGGTATTGAAGAAATACGTTGTAAACGTTCTCTGGTATTGAAGAAATACGTTGTAAACGTTCTCTGGTATTGAAGAAATACGTTGTAAACGTTCTCTGGTATTGAAGAAATACGTTGTAAACGTTCTCTGGTATTGAAGAAATACGTTGTAAACGTTCTCTGGTATTGAAGAAATACGTTGTAAACGTTCTCTGGTATTGAAGAAATTTGTAAACGTTCTCTGGTATTGAAGAAATACGTTGTAAACGTTCTCTGGTATTGAAGAAATACGTTGTAAACGTTCTCTGGTATTGAAGAAATACGTTGTAAACGTTCTCTGGTATTGAAGAAATACGTTGTAAACGTTCTCTGGTATTGAAGAAATACGTTGTAAACGTTCTCTGGTATTGAAGAAATACGTTGTAAACGTTCTCTGGTATTGAAGAAATACGTTGTAAACGTTCTCTGGTATTGAAGAAATACGTTGTAAACGTTCTCTGGTATTGAAGAAATACGTTGTAAACGTTCTCTGGTATTGAAGAAATACGTTGTAAACGTTCTCTGGTATTGAAGAAATACGTTGTAAACGTTCTCTGGTATTGAAGAAATACGTTGTAAACGTTCTCTGGTATTGAAGAAATACGTTGTAAACGTTCTCTGGTATTGAAGAAACGTTGTAAACGTTCTCTGGTATTGAAGAATACGTTGTAAACGTTCTCTGGTATTGAAGAAATACGTTGTAAACGTTCTCTGGTATTGAAGAAATACGTTGTAAACGTTCTCTGGTATTGAAGAAATACGTTGTAAACGTTCTCTGGTATTGAAGAAATACGTTGTAAACGTTCTCTGGTATTGAAGAAATACGTTGTAAACGTTCTCTGGTATTGAAGAAATACGTTGTAAACGTTCTCTGGTATTGAAGAAATACGTTGTAAACGTTCTCTGGTATTGAAGAAATACGTTGTAAACGTTCTCTGGTATTGAAGAAATACGTTGTAAACGTTCTCTGGTATTGAAGAAATACGTTGTAAACGTTCTCTGGTATTGAAGAAATACGTTGTAAACGTTCTCTGGTATTGAAGAAATACGTTGTAAACGTTCTCTGGTATTGAAGAAATACGTTGTAAACGTTCTCTGGTATTGAAGAAATACTTTGTAAACGTTCTCTGGTATTGAAGAAATACGTTGTAAACGTTCTCTGGTATTGAAGAAATACGTTGTAAACGTTCTCTGGTATTGAAGAAATACGTTGTAAACGTTCTCTGGTATAAAGAAATACTTGTAAACGTTCTCGGTATTGAAGAAATACGTTGTAAACGTTCTCTGGTATAGAAGAAATACGTTGTAAACGTTCTCTGGTATTGAAGAAATACGTTGTAAACGTTCTCTGGTATTGAAGAAATACGTTGTAAACGTTCTCTGGTATAGAAGAAATACGTTGTAAACGTTCTCTGGTATAAAGAAATACGTTGTAAACGTTCTCTGGTATTGAAGAAATACGTTGTAAACGTTCTCTGGTATTGAAACGTTGTAAACGTTCTCTGGTATAGAAGAAATACGTTGTAAACGTTCTCTGGTATTGAAGAAATACGTTGTAAACGTTCTCTGGTATTGAAGAAATACGTTGTAAACGTTCTCTGGTATTGAAGACATACTTTGTAAACGTTCTCTGGTATTGAAAAATACGTTGTAAACGTTCTCTGGTATTGAAGACATACGTTGTAAACGTTCTCTATTGAAGACATACTTTGTAAACGTTCCCTGGTATAGAAGAAATACGTTGTAAACGTTCTCTGGTATTGAAGACATACTTTGTAAACGTTCTCTGGTATTGAAAAATACGTTGTAAACGTTCTCTGGTATTGAAGACATACGTTGTAAACGTTCTGGTATTGAAGAAATACGTTGTAAACGTCCTGGTATTGAAGAAATACGTTGTAAACGTTCTCAGTTGGTGTTGATGTTGACTGATGTTTCGACAACCTTAGTGGTTGTCATCTTCAAAGTCGAGTGAGGAGTAAACGTCTGCAAGCAGATAACAAATATGGCAAACCTGACGTTTACTCCTCACTTGACTCTGAAGATAACTACCACTAAAGTTGTCGAAACGTCAGTCAACATCAACACCAACAGTCCTTCTCAGGACTCTACTGACCTGGACGATCTACATGCACAAACATGTAAGATATTGAAGCTTAGTCACAAAGTTAATTATGACTTTGAACTTTTCTATAGAGTTTGAACATTTGGTACGTTTCAAATGCCATTATAGGACTTCAAGGGCAGCGTCGTGTCTGAAAACGTAAAATGTTCAAGTTCTCGATGCAGAAAATGCGAGTATTTTGCCAACATTGAAAACGGAGAGGATTATTTCAATGTACACAAGGTATAAAACCATAAAGAAGTTTTATGTCATAGCCAATCGGAGGTGAATTGTTATGATTTAGAGCAAGTGAAGCGATTTTCTCCGAAAGAATTACTATCCAGTAATAAATGTTTTTCTTCGGTGCCCTCTTATCGATATTTGGACTAAATTATTGACATTTTACGATATTGCTAAATACAAGTTTTCAATGGATATTTATTGTTTATTTTACAACAGATTCTTGAGCACGAGGCTTTATTTCGCTTTTGATGTAGCAAATTCATGTGTATTAATAAACAATTGGTTACTTAATCGATGTTGCAAGCATTACTAATCTACTAGAACGTATATAAAGGGTTTTCCAATTCAATGTTAAATAATTTTATATTTTGTTGGCTACAGTTACAAATCTATGGTGAATACTAACCCAAACCTCTTTTTTCTAGATAAGACGGATTAACAACGAGTTCGCCGTCTTTCCCGAAGTCGAGGAATCAATTCCTGATGCTAGATGCGTGGATGGGGCTGGAACGTTCATGTATCGACTTTACAGTAGGTGTTTTTATGCTACATTACGTACGTACTGACTTCTTCGTTTTCGCGGTTAACAACGAGAAATTTGATGCAACAGTTGCTCTTAACTGGATTTTTTTCTGCGCACATTGAAAAAGAAACATAATATCCTCAGCAGTAAAGTGGATTTGTTGCTAGCATTTGTGGGGGTAAGCCTCTTCTCAATGTTAGATTAATTTTAATGAAGAATGCCTCTCCTGTTGTAGTCCACGCATTGCCCCAAAGCCTTATAAGCTGTGAGTCTTTTCCGTTGGAAGCTTGCGAGAATTTTTAATTTTGTTTACTCTTTAAGAGAAGAGAAAATTTTGAAAACATAAAATCCTGTTTTTGGTCCATTTCGATATCCTATTAATTGAAAGGTGGCAAATATCCCTATTACTTTGGGATGTCAATAGCAAGCTTCTGCCCATCAGACCCCAGCGATAGGCTTTTCTCAGGGTACGATGCTGCTAAAATCGGATTTGGATATTTGTTGGTAGGGTGGTTTCTTGCAATGAAGTGCAAAGTACACATGCATGTACGTAATAAATTGGATGGCTGTCTCTATGCGATCAAAAGAAGTCATATGAATCCGAAAAGTTAACTGTTTAACCGTAAAATCACTCGAAATGTAAAGTTACTTTCTAGATTGAACCGTGAAAATAAGGTAAAAAGAAAGTTATTATTCACAATGAATTTATGACATAAGGGTATAATTTAAACGATACAAATGGCTTGGCTTATTAAATGCTAACTTTGTAAAATCTATTATAAGAATTAGATAATCCATTTTTCCATGAAGCTCATGGATACTTTTGTTCATGATATGAGAGTTATATTGTATAAGGAGGCTCTCGTTCATCACGAGAGAGTTATGAGATAGTTACCTTGTAAAAGTTAACATGTAAAAGCGTATAAACATATTTACAGTTGGTTTAAATTATAAGTCATTAAGGCGGAATTTTTTAACTTTGCAATATCCTTGAATGTTCTAGTTTCTTTTTATACAAAAAAAAGATTAAATTCAAAAGCAAAAAACCCCGTTTTCGGTCCATGCTTCCCGATACCTGCTTAAGCCGAGGCACTAGAACGCCGCATGTTAACGTTTCGGTAGGAGATTTCGGCCCCTCCACGCTATCCTACTTGGGAGATGCAATAGCAAGCTTCCGCCCATCAGACCCCGAGATCACCTGCGATAGGCTTTGCTCGGGGTACGCAGGAGAGTGCGGTCGCGACCCGAAACGTCTGGACCCTAAGCCACTGCATACATATCGCACCCAGCTTCCACTGCTAGTTGACATCTACTATACCTAATATTGGCTTTATATATATATACAAAAATTCAGAGGCTTACGAAAGTTGCGGTATTATTAAAGTCACTACTGCGCATGCCCAGATGATTTCTTTGATAATTTGCGACTAAGTGAGCTAATTGCCACAAATATAGTGCAAGTACATATAGTTAGTCGTTGCCATGACTATAAACAATTGGTCGAATGTACTGCGCATGCTGCTGCGCATGAGCAAATGATTTATCCATTTAATTGTTACTAAGCATGCTATTTACTTCAAATTCGGTGCTTGTAGATGCAGCTGGTCGTTGCCATAACTACGAAGTCAAAAACTGTCAAGTGAATTGCGCATGCTCAGTTGATATCTTTAATAATTTGTTAGTAAGCAAGTTATCTACTCCCTAATTGATTCTAATAAATGCAGTTGGTCATTTCCATGATCGTTTACTCAGACAATTGGTCAAATAGACTTTGCTTGTACTGCGCATTTCCAAGCGTACTGCGCATGCTCAGATGATTTTGCGTACATTTATGTGACCAAACGATTTAATCACTCAGAAAGCGATGAAAATAGATCCAGCTTGTCGTTACCATGACTATGAAACTGAAAAATTTGTCAAATGGACTGTGCAGACTCATGAAGTTTAAAGCCTAGTGCCAAACACTAATATATGGGGCCATCTGTGGTTTTATTATTTAACCGCATAACACTGTGATTTTCCCTGATTTATTAAATAACCAATTTCTTATTTTGGTTATTTAATAAATAACCACTTTATGAAAACATCGAAAATTGGTTATTTATTAAATAACCAGTTTCTACACACGCCGAAAATTGGTTATTTATTAAATAACCATTTTCTACACACGCCGAAAATTGGTTATTTATTAAATAACCAGTTTCTGCGCACGCGAAAAAATGGTTATTTATAAATAACCAAAATAATTTCGAGACACTTGGCGTGCCAAATGACGTCAGCAAGCAATAAAATAATTTTCTCAGTCCCCCCTGGATAAGCACTCATTTCCGCACTGTCGCGTTATTGAAATTAGATCGCTTGTCGCGAAAAATTTCATTTTGTCTGTAAGTTTCCCGCTCGGCGTGTTTTCTATTTGTCTTTTTTGTCAAATAAATATGTCTCAAATGCACAATCTCCAAAGAGCAATTACCGAGGCCGTAGGAAGAGCAGTACACGAGGCACTGCGAGATCAACATGAAGAGGTAAGATACAAAGCAAAATATTCTCCTTTCATACTTGTAAATATTCAATGTGTGATATGCGTCGAATCACGAGGTCGTCGATTTTACGTGACAAAATTCTTACAATTTTAGTCCTCTGATGCAGCTACTGCCCACGAAAATAATAATGAACCACAGGTAACATTCTAGTGTATATGGGTGCACGTTTCTTGTAAAATATGTGCCGTTGAAAACGTTTAAATTATTATCTAACATTAAAGTTTTTTCCAAAATCCAACCGTAGCCCCAGCGACAGCCACAGCGTCAGACAACGCTCACACAGTTGTCACAAAGTAGAACAAGTAGCTCTAGCGCTGTAAGTTGGCCAATGTTTGTCTGATTATTATCATGCATGACTGCACTATCAAAATTTTTTTAACACCTTGTTTTGTCTGCTTAAAAAAATTGCTATAAATGCACCTCATTGTTATATAACTATGATTCAATGTGGCTTTTCAATGGCAATTTACTACAGGCAATCAATCAAATGAATTATGTCTTACAGACCAGACCTCTTCCATCGATTTTTGAAAGCAGTTGTATTCAATATTCAAATGTTGGTGGTAGAAACGGAAAAGGTCATCAACATCCCAATCAAAGTCTGCAAAGCTTTACACAAAGATGTTGTTTGCCTTTTACCATCAGAAAATGGCAAAGATATTCCAATTCCTCGTGGAAATAGCCGAGGTTGCTTAGCTAATATGGGTTTAATTGGAAAAATCTCATTAAACTCGCATGGGTAGCAAAGGATGTTACCCGTGAAATAACAAGCATATTTGCCTCAGTTTTGACTTGCTACCTGGTGAACTGCTGCCATTTGACTACTTAGGGCAAGTATTTTATGTTTTACTACACTTATATTGAATTCTGTCACCAATATCAATATGCACAAAATTTGTGATTGAGTCATTGCTAGACATTATTGACGATACTTTTGATGATATGATGTAATGATGATATTTTTTTATTTCCCGCCCATGATATTTATTGAAGAAGAAAGTGTCCAATTATAAAGTAGCTAATTTGTTTTATCTTTATAGAATAACCAAAGGTACAAAAAAGCTTTCTATTTCTAAGACATCAACTTCCTTCCAATGGAATGCTCCAGAGGTCATATCACTGTGTTCTCAAGGATGTTTATACATCATTTCCAAATGGGAAAAATGAGGATGTTGATGGAGCTTTAATTGTTGAAGTGAGTCATAGAGGGTGATACTTTCGCTATGTCTGTTGTAGCAGTAATTGTTCTTCATCGTAGTGTTGGTTTCTTTTCTATTTCAATGTATATTGCCATTGCCTTGAATGAAAATTTCAGGATGACTCCGAACAGGATGATTTTGATAACGAACTTTTAAATATATCAATGTCTACGCCTCGGGCTGCGCAAAGTGTGTCAGGGGGATCAATGACTATACCTGGCGCTGCACAAAGTCATTCAGAGGGATCGATGACTATACTAGGTGCTGCACAAAGTTTTTCAGAGGGATCAACTAGCCATCATATAACTTCCACCATTGAGAGCAATCACTATAGGTCAGTATGTATTGCTGTCAGATACCATTTTACACTAGTAGGTTGGGATACACACTATGTTACTGATTTTTGTTTTAAAAATTATTGTGCAACGTCTGGATTTACTGTTTCTGTTTGTGATTGTTGGTTTATATATTCACCAGCTATTTTGGAATGACAAATTTATTGCTATGACTTTAAAACAATATTGGATGATAACGTACGAACGACTATGTTATTTCCAGTTTATTAATATGCATGATAATTACAATGACATAGTAGAATAAAAAACGAGTAATTATATACAGCTTATCTTTAGCAATGTATATGCTGTTATGAAAGAGTGTCCTGTAACAAATTTCTTCTGTGTTAAATTCTTTTAGGTCATTCTTAGGATTGCTTGATCCAGACCCCATTGAAATTAGCGATGATGACAACGATGAGGTGCAGACAGCTATTCAAAATAGCATGGGCTTAGCAAAGTATGGTAATCAGCTAAAAAAAGCGTTAACGGAAGACAAGATGCCATGCTAATTTTTTTCACTTGGTTATTTGTCTTTAGCGATTCAAGCGCGCAACAAATGGTTAGTACTGTTTTGAATGACCACATAGATAAAGTGATGGTTGGAAAATCCTGTGACGTAGCCATATCTAAAAACATTATTAACGTTCGCCGCAAGCATGTATTTGAAGACGGTATTGCCAAGCTAGGAAGAAAAAATTGATCCTTCACGTCCGTTGTCTGTCATGTTTGCCGACGAAATCGGGTCTAGCGAGGGTGCTGTGGATCTAGGAGGGCCGACACGAGAATTTCTCCGCCTTGCAGTTTCAGGAGCCTTTTCTTCGAACGCGTTCCTGGGATTGCCCTCGAAAAAGGTGCTGGTTATGAACCAAGAAGGTAGTCGTGCGTTGATTGTCTTCATGATAAAACTGAATTACGTAGATATAAATTTTGTTAAATTTAGCCGAAGGGATTAATGTACGTTATCAATTTAGCTACATAGCTACAAAAGCACGTATCGAACAGCATAATTGTGTTTCCTTTACATCCAGCAAAGAGGAAAAACTTGTATTTTCAATGTGGAAAACTTCTTTCCGTTTCCTTGTGTAATGGTGGAACTGCAGGACATTGTCTATCCCCCTCTATGTATGACTTCATTGTATTTGGTGAAGAAAATTGCCACCCATGTATCGACGATGTACAAGATTGTGAAGTAAAAAGTATCATAGAACGGGTAAATATTTGCTTTTTTATCAATAGTGAAAAGTCTGACGTTGTATCTCGATATTGAGCTGGCATTTTCACAAATCATACTTCCGTCTGTAGATCAGTGCTACTACAGAAGAAACAACGTTTGCAACTATAGTAGGATCTGATGATGCCATTGATGTTTTGCACAAGCTGGCTTTCACGGCATTCCAAAGTTTGAAACAAGAAAACAGCTTGTGGAAGAGCTTTGTCAATTTTTTGTAATTGATAAAGCGAGAAGTGCAATTGAGCAGTTCAAGGACGGGTTAAAAACACTGGGTGTTCTTAGCTTATTAAAAGGAAATCCACTTCTCTTCCGCCCATACTTCTGCCATCGTAGCAAGCCGCTGACCGCGATAGAAGTTGACAGAATATTTACACCAGATTTTCAGAAGATGGTTGTCGAAGACGTGAAAGGAGGAGCTCGTTATAATGCATTGGCGTGACTATCTACAAGAGTGCGAAGGTACTTTAAAAGCTTTTCCATCACCTTAAAAGATCGAAGTGATAGAAATGAAATAAACGCCTCGTATCTATAACCTCTAGGGTCTATTTAATGCCCCAGGCATTAATTGCATAATAAACGTTATTCAATTGCTTGTTATCAAACGTGTTATCAAATAATTGCTTTTTGACGAACAATCCATTTCAAAAGTACAACTTTTATTTATTTTTCTCTAGCAAACTGCTTTGCCAATGTTTCAGAGCCTCTTGTATCTTTGCCGATGATTATGATTTTTGCAACTGGGTTGGAGGAAGAGCCTCCTTAGGATTTCATGACAAACCAACTATTTGTTTCTGGGAAGATGTTCGTCCCAAAGCAACACCTGCGCTCACATTTTGTATTTGCCACTTCATAATGATAAAGATGATCTTAGTTATGAAGAATTTCAAGAAATGATGAACGATGGGATTCTGAACTCACCTACATTTGGTGCTCCATAGACATGCATGTATAAGAAAGCTGCTGAAGTTAGAGTCTAAGCAATAGTTGTGTTGATTTAATTTACGATTTGGTAATGATGTAAAACAACGTATTTCTAACTGACGTATCTATATTCCTCCTAGCATGTCATTACTGTATAAAATAGTTAGTGAAGACTATATTTTTTTACTACTCATATATGACTTGTCTTGTTTACGTTTTGCTGGCTTGCAGATCAATCCCAAGAGAGGTTGACCATTGTTGCTAATGTTCTCCAAAAGCCCTAGACCAAATCTGCCTGCTAGCAAAAGTAAACAAGGCAAGTCATCTATTGTGCATGCAAATCTTCAGGGTTCTGCTCATCAAGCATTGACTGTCCCAAGAAACGAACAGCCTCAAGGTATGCTGCTTTTCCGCTCACTGCCGAAAGAGATTGAATGAATGTACTAAAATTTTGCAACTGTAAGTCACCTTGCAAAGGGCATGATATATCTGGTACATTGACGTGAGGTAAATCACTTGACGCTAGTTCTTCAATGTCAAGATTGCTTGTGTTTGGTAGCATATCATCTTCATGGTATGCATTTCTAATGTTAACCCAAAACAATTGTTCAGGTGTTTTGTTTCCTTCTGTAGATATTTTATGGCTGTTGTGAGCAGCAACAAACTCGTCAAGGATTTTGTTGATTCGTGGCAGATACACTGAATTGAGGCAAAATATATCAGTGTCATTATTGACATTCAATACACCTTCACTTTCAAGTGCATAAAATTCAGATCTAAAACTTGTTAGAACTTGTTCATTTAGTGCTCTGTTATGTCTTTCGATTCTCTGATTGTGCAATGAATTCCCTACAACAACCGGCTTAGTTTCATTGCCTCGTGTTAAAATCATGTTGCGCCAGATGTCAACATTTTCGCCACCAAGATCGGTACGAATTCTATAAGGACGCCCATACTTCGAGACAGCACATAAGAAGTGATATAGAACAGTAGTTGCTCGATTGTTTGAAGAACAATGTGCAAATACCACTAATCGACTAAAACCATCGATACCATGGTGTATGACAAGTCTCCATCTAACAAGTTTATGGTTCCCATCAATATGCCAAATATAGTTGGGAAAAGGATTAGTATAAATGCGACGCTTTATTGGTTTACTTTTTCTCTTCGACACCTAATGGATCAACCATATGAATGGCTTTTCTCACTTTTTGTCGCTGAATGTAAAGACCCCTAGATTCAAGGTACCCTTGAACCATGACCTCGCCAGCCTTAGGATGATTTTGTTTAATGGCGTCCACCTCTTTCTCTATTTCGTCTTGTGACAATTGTGAAAAGTTTTCTCGATACAACCCATACTCCGACATTGCTTTGTAGACCACTGACCTGTCGACTTTCAACTGTCTGGCAATTTCCACAATCGTAAGTCGTAACTGAAGCAAATTTTCCAATACATCCCTTGGAATTATTTTCTTTGGTCGACCAACTCTTCCTGAATTGTTACTGATTAAAATGAAATGAGTTCAATACAAATGTAGTACTATAGAAATACGACATAATATTTGCTAAGTGTTCTTACCCCTCATTTTCATCATTTGAGTTGGAATTCTGGCAAAGTTATAAATTTATCAAAATTTAACGATGTTTTTCACTTGGATGCACCCATATACACTAGAATGTTACCTGTGGTTCATTATTATTTTCGTGGGCAGTAGCTGCATCAGAGGACTAAAATTGTAAGAATTTTATCACGTAAAATCGACGACCTCGTGATTCGACGCATATCACACATTGAATATTTACAAGTATGAAAGGAGAATATTTGCTTTGTATCTTACCTCTTCATGTTGATCTCGCAGTGCCTCGTGTACTGCTCTTCCTACGGCCTCGGTAATTGCTCTTTGGAGATTGTGCGTTTGAGACATATTTATTTGACAAAAAAGACAAATAGAAAACACGCCGAGCGGGAAACTTACAGACAAAATGAAATTTTTCGCGACAAGCGATCTAATTTCAATAACGCGACAGTGCGGAAATGAGTGCTTATCCAGGGGGGGACTGAGAAAATTATTTTATTGCTTGCTGACGTCATTTGGCACGCCATTGTCTCGAAATTATTTTGGTTATTTATAAATAACCATTTTTTCGCGTGCGCAGAAACTGGTTATTTAATAAATAACAAATTTTCGGCGTGTAGAAAATGGTTATTTAATAAATAACCAATTTTCGGCGTGTAGAAACTGGTTATTTAATAAATAACCAATTTTCGATGTTTTCATAGTGGTTATTTATTAAATAACCAAAATAAGAAATTGGTTATTTAATAAATCAGGGAAAATCACAGTGTTATGCGGTTAAATAATAAAACCACAGATGGCGCCCCATATATTAGTGTTTGGCACTAGGCTTTAAACTTCATATGAGTCTGCACAGTCCATTTGACAAATTTTTCAATTTCATAGTCATGGTAACGACAAGCTGGATCTATTTTCATCGCTTTCTGAGTGATTAAATCGTTTGGTCACATAAATGTACGCAAAATCATCTGAGCATGCGCAGTACGCTTGGAAATGCGCAGTACAAGCAAAGTCTATTTGACCAATTGTCTGAGTAAACGATCATGGAAATGACCAACTGCATTTATTAGAATCAATTAGGAGTAGATAACTTGCTTACTAACAAATTATTAAAGATATCAACTGAGCATGCGCAGTTCACTTGACAGTTTTTGACTTCATAGTTATGGCAACGACCAGCTGCATCTACAAGCACCGAATTTGAAGTAAATAGCATGCTTAGTAACAATTAAATGGATAAATCATCTGCGCATGCGCAGCAGCATGCGCAGTACATTCGACCAATTGTTTATAGTCATGGCAACGACTAACTATATGTACTTGCACTATATTTGTGGCAATTAGCTCACTTAGTCGCAAATTATCAAAGAAATCATCTGGGCATGCGCAGTAGTGACTTTAATAATACCGCAACTTTCGTAAGCCTCTGAATTTTGTATATATATATAAAGCCAATATTAGGTATAGTAGATGTCAACTAGCAGTGGAAGCTGGGTGCGATATGTATGCAGTGGCTTAGGGTCCAGACGTTTCGGGTCGCGACCGCACTCTCCTGCGTACCCCGAGCAAAGCCTATCGCAGGTGATCTCGGGTCTGATGGGCGGAAGCTTGCTATTGCATCTCCCAAGTAGGATAGCGTGGAGGGGCCGAAATCTCCTACCGAAACGTTAACATGCGGCGTTCTAGTGCCTCGGCTTAAGCAGGTATCGGGAAGCATGGACCGAAAACGGGGTTTTTTGCTTTTGAATTTAATCTTTTTTTGTATAAAGAAACTAGAACATTCAAGGATATTGCAAAAGTTAAAAAATTCCGCCTTAATGACTTATAATTTAAACCAACTGTAAATATGTTTATACGCTTTTACATGTTAACTTTTACAAGGTAACTATCTCATAACTCTCGTGATGAACGAGAGCCTCCTATACAATATAACTCTCATATCATGAACAAAAGTATCCATGAGCTTCATGGAAAAATGGATTATCTAATTCTTATAATAGATTTTACAAAGTTAGCATTTAATAAGCCAAGCCATTTGTATCGTTTAAATTATACCCTTATGTCATAAATTCATTGTGAATAATAACTTTCTTTTACCTTATTTTCACGGTTCAATCTAGAAAGTAACTTTACATTTCGAGTGATTTTACGGTTAAACAGTTAACTTTTCGGATTCATATGACTTCTTTTGATCGCATAGAGACAGCCATCCAATTTATTACGTACATGCATGTGTACTTTGCACTTCATTGCAAGAAACCACCCTACCAACAAATATCCAAATCCGATTTTAGCAGCATCGTACCCGAGAAAAGCCTATCGCAGGGTCTGATGGGCAGAAGCTATTGACATCCCAAAGTAATAGGGATATTTGCCACCTTTCAATTAATAGGATATCGAAATGGACCGAAAACGGATTTTTGTTTTCAAAATTTTCTCTTAAAGAGTAAACAAAATTAAAATTCTCGCAAGCTTCCAACGGAAAAGACTCACAGCTTATAAGGCTTTGGGGCAATGCGTGGGCTACAACAGGAGAGGCATTCTTCATTAAAATTAAACTAAAATTGAGAAGAGGCTTACTCCCAAACAAATGCTAGCAACAAATCCACTTTACTGCTGAGGATATTTTGTTTCTTTTTCAATGTGCGCAGAAAAAAATCCAGTTAAGAGCAACTGTTGCATCAAATTTCTCGTTGTTAACCGCGAAAACGAAGAAGTCAGTACGTACGTAATGTAGCATAAAAACACCTACTGTAAAGTCGATACATGAACGTTCCAGCCCCATCCACGCATCTAGCATCAGGAATTGATTCCTCGACTTCGGGAAAGACGGCGAACTCGTTGTTAATCCGTCTTATCTAGGAAAAAAGAGTAGGTTTGGGTTAGTATTCACCATAGATTTGTAACTGTAGCCAACAAAATATAAAATTATTTAACATTGAATTGGAAAACCCTTTATATACGTTCTAGTAGATTAGTAATGCTTGCAACATCGATTAAATAACCAATTGTTTATTAATACACATGAATTTGCTACATCAAAAGCGAAATAAAGCCTCGTGCTCAAGAATCTGTTGTAAAATAAACAATAAATATCCATTGAAAAACTTGTATTTAGCAATATCGTAAAATGTCAATAATTTAGTCCAAATATCGATAAGAGGGCACCGAAGAAAAACATTTATTACTGGATAATAATTCTTTCGGAGAAAATCGCTTCACTTGCTCTAAATCATAACAATTCACCTCCAATTGGCTATGACATAAAACTTCTTTATGGTTTTATACCTTGTGTACATTGAAATAATCCTCTCCGTTTTCAATGTTGGCAAAATACTCGCATTTTCTGCATCGAGAACTTGAACATTTTACGTTTTCAGACACGACGCTGCCCTTGAAGTCCTATAATGGCATTTGAAACGTACCAAATGTTCAAACTCTATAGAAAAGTTCAAAGTCATAATTAACTTTGTGACTAAGCTTCAATATCTTACATGTTTGTGCATGTAGATCGTCCAGGTCAGTAGAGTCCTGAGAAGGACTGTTGGTGTTGATGTTGACTGACGTTTCGACAACTTTAGTGGTAGTTATCTTCAGAGTCAAGTGAGGAGTAAACGTCAGGTTTGCCATATTTGTTATCTGCTTGCAGACGTTTACTCCTCACTCGACTTTGAAGATGACAACCACTAAGGTTGTCGAAACATCAGTCAACATCAACACCAACAGCCCTTCTCAGCACTCTACTAACCTGTACAAACATGATAACGATACTCCCGAGCTCAAACAATTCACTTGAATATTTTGATAAATTATCGACTTGTTACTCACCTTTGGCAAAATAAAGTTTTCAATTGCTTTAAACGACGAACCGTTTTCTGTTGTACCAGGGTCTTGGAAAGAGAAATAAACAGATATAATTTCGCTCTGAAACGAGATAAAACAATTTAGATCAAATAACTTGTAAACGGTATTTATAAACTGCATGGTTTAACCTTAGTTGTTCTGTCGTAGAGTCGAACAGAAGAGTTTCTTTTTGAATTCAACGATGATAAAGAGATGCCAAGACGAGTCAAAATAATGGGACGGATGATCTGTATAAAAATAATTGTATTGTATTGCCAACCCAAATTTTACTCCTGAAGCCAAACAGACACTTTATGCAACAGGTTTCAGACTTTGTTCAGAAGGTCCCAAAGTTCAATGCAACAGTGTCCGTTGAGCAGTTCTTAATGGCTACAAATAACTAACTAATACTCACATCAAAGTCCCATCCGATAGATCCACTGTGAAAATATCTCAAATTTTCTTCATTTGGTCGTTTGTAAGCAATTACTTCATTTTCGTAGTCTAAACATCAATATGACAAACATATAAACACGTTTGATCATGCACTCGTTCCAGCCTCTATGACGGTAAAATCTCCATGAGAGATAGCAACACATATTTCCATCAAGACTGTCTGATCTTCGCTACAAATACATACAGCAATGATAAATTCGCAGCAGTGGCTGATTAATAATTACGGAGCATGTAGGCTAAGGCAAAATTACGAGGCCTGGTGATATTTAATCCCTCCACTAAGCTCAGTCTCTTGACAACGTTTGCGTTCTTTACGTTCCTTTGCCTTTGCATTTCCTAGCTTGCGTTTGTAACACATAGTGTGAACGATACAAAAGAAATTAATAGTTCAAAATAAACTTTAAAATTATCAAAACAGTCTGCAGAAATAGGGAAATCCTCGTCAGTTCTTAGCCTCGCGCATTTAAACACTAGATGGTACGAAAGTCTTTTCGTCGATATTCAATCGCACGTACGGTTTTCAACATCATAAATGGTCTAAAACGGCACTTTTAGCAAGTTCCAAGCAGCAAAAGTAAAACTAACAATGTCTTGGTTTACTTTTCGTAATGAGTAATCCGCAACTGATTAACTTTAAATATCACATGTATAGTAGGTTATGTTCGACGTTTGTAAATATGTGCCTCGTTAGTTTATCGCCTGCATCGAGATTCCAACGTCATATTGTTTTATATCGGCTTTTCCAGGCGCCAAACCTCACAACTATCAAATCAAAAGTAAATTTTCAAACTTGGAGATTCGATTTTCTTTCTTTCGCATTTGTAAGGATCAATCCTGAACTCTGGAGGAACGTAACATGCATTATTTGAAACGATGAACTTCACCAACACTCTAAAACAACAATGGAATAGTAACCAACACTTTATTTTTCAGATTTAGTCATTCTACTTAGTTATATCACTGGTACAATTTTTTGCGACAGAAACGGTTGTTGGGAACTCTGGCCAAGAAAACCACAGCAAAGAAAGGGATATTTTAGGCAAGTGTACCGTGAACCGTTATTTCTTGTGAATATTCGAGTTTAGCCTCAATACAATGACGTTAGTCAACACAGTTAAATTTATCATATGACAAAGAATGCAGTTTGCATGAGTTGTTCTTGTGTAGAACAAAACTGATAAACGAAACTAAAGACCTTGCTGTTGGTATATTCAATAGGCCATCATAGAAACGCACAACGCTACACTACTTAAAGAATGGCGGTCAGCTAAAATGTCCAATTCGATTCTACGTAGATCTGACAATTGCTAAAACGTTACTCATATCGGTAATCAGATTAGTTTACCAAACATTTCACTGGTATTGAAGACATACGTTGTAAACGTTCTCTGGTATTGAAGAAATACGTTGTAAACGTTCTCTGGTATTGAAGAAATACTTTGTAAACGTTCTCTGGTATTGAAGAAATACGTTGTAAACGTTCTCTGGTATTGAAGACATACGTTGTAAACGTTCTCTGGTATTGAAGAAATACGTTGTAAACGTTCTCTGGTATTGAAGAAATACGTTGTAAACGTTCTCTGGTATTGAAGAAATACGTTGTAAACGTTCTCTGGTATTGAAGAAATACGTTGTAAACGTTCTCTGGTATTGAAGAAATACGTTGTAAACGTTCTCTGGTATTGAAGAAATACGTTGTAAACGTTCTCTGGTATTGAAGAAATACGTTGTAAACGTTCTCTGGTATTGAAGAAATACGTTGTAAACGTTCTCTGGTATTGAAGAAATACGTTGTAAACGTTCTCTGGTATTGAAGAAATACGTTGTAAACGTTCTCTGGTATTGAAGAAATACGTTGTAAACGTTCTCTGGTATTGAAGAAATACGTTGTAAACGTTCTCTGGTATTGAAGAAATACGTTGTAAACGTTCTCTGGTATTGAAGAAATACGTTGTAAACGTTCTCTGGTATTGAAGAAATACGTTGTAAACGTTCTCTGGTATTGAAGAAATACGTTGTAAACGTTCTCTGGTATTGAAGAAATACGTTGTAAACGTTCTCTGGTATTGAAGAAATACGTTGTAAACGTTCTCTGGTATTGAAGAAATACGTTGTAAACGTTCTCTGGTATTGAAGAAATACGTTGTAAACGTTCTCTGGTATTGAAGAAATACGTTGTAAACGTTCTCTGGTATTGAAGAAATACGTTGTAAACGTTCTCTGGTATTGAAGAAATACGTTGTAAACGTTCTCTGGTATTGAAGAAATACGTTGTAAACGTTCTCTGGTATTGAAGAAATACGTTGTAAACGTTCTCTGGTATTGAAGAAATACGTTGTAAACGTTCTCTGGTATTGAAGAAATACGTTGTAAACGTTCTCTGGTATTGAAGAAATACGTTGTAAACGTTCTCTGGTATTGAAGAAATACGTTGTAAACGTTCTCTGGTATTGAAGAAATACGTTGTAAACGTTCTCTGGTATTGAAGAAATACGTTGTAAACGTTCTCTGGTATTGAAGAAATACGTTGTAAACGTTCTCTGGTATTGAAGAAATACGTTGTAAACGTTCTCTGGTATTGAAGAAATACGTTGTAAACGTTCTCTGGTATTGAAGAAATACGTTGTAAACGTTCTCTGGTATTGAAGAAATACGTTGTAAACGTTCTCTGGTATTGAAGAAATACGTTGTAAACGTTCTCTGGTATTGAAGAAATACGTTGTAAACGTTCTCTGGTATTGAAGAAATACGTTGTAAACGTTCTCTGGTATTGAAGAAATACGTTGTAAACGTTCTCTGGTATTGAAGAAATACGTTGTAAACGTTCTCTGGTATTGAAGAAATACTTTGTAAACGTTCTCTGGTATTGAAGAAATACGTTGTAAACGTTCTCTGGTATTAAAGAAATTCGTTGTAAACGCGACAGGCCAATTTGAAACACTGTTCTACACTTTACCTTCACAAATATTGTGTTTGCTGTAACGTTTCACACGCTAAGTAGCTCTAATTGAATACAAAAAACACTACAGCTACCCTCAAGAAAATTCAGTGTTTTCCCTGTGCTTACCTTTTATTTAGAGATGAATGTCGTCTTGCATAGCCAACCCATGATTCACGTAAACTTTGCCTCAAATCAAAGTTGCCGCGCGATGAAAGTATTCCAACGACCAAATCATAATGAGAATAATTCTCTGCTGTCAAGAACATTATTTTAAAACATTAAAGAAAACAAGTGGAAACACAAATACAAAATGGACTATGTAGGATAAAGTTTTAGATAACATGGTTAAATAACACTAGCGAAAGTTTCAATAAAAGATCACTCTTGATGAAAACATAAGACTGGAGTATATAAGACTCAAGATTCAACATCAGATCACTCCTGATGAAAACATAAGACTGGAGTATATAAGGACTCAAGATTCAACATCAGATCACTCCTGATGAAGACACTAGACTGGAGTATATAAGGACTCAAGATTCAACATCAGATCACTCCAGATGAAGACATTAGTCTGGAGTATATAAGGACTCAAGATTCAACATCAGATCACTCCTGATGAAGACACTAGACTGGAGTATATAACGACTCAAGATTCAACATCAGATCACTCCTGATGAAAACATAAGACTGGAGTATATAAGGACTCAAGTTTCAACATCAGATCACTCCTGATGAAGACACTAGACTGGAGTATATAAGGACTCAAGTTTCAACATCAGATCACTCCTGATGAAGACACTAGACTGGAGTATATAAGGACTCAAGATTCAACATCAGATCACTCCTGATGAAAACATAAGACTGGAGTATATAAGGACTCAAGATTCAACATCAGATCACTCCTGATGAAGACACTAGACTGGAGTATATAAGGACTCAAGATTCAACATCAGATCACTCCTGATGAAAACATAGACTGGAGTATATAAGGACTCAAGTTTCAACATCAGATCACTCCTGATGAAGACACTAGACTGGAGTATATAAGGACTCAAGTTTCAACATCAGATCACTCCTGATGAAGACACTAGACTGGAGTATATAAGGACTCAAGATTCAACATCAGATCACTCCTGATGAAAACATAAGACTGGAGTATATAAGGACTCAAGTTTCAACATCAGATCACTCCTGATGAAGACACTAGACTGGAGTATATAAGGACTCAAGTTTCAACATCAGATCACTCCTGATGAAGACACTAGACTGGAGTATATAAGGACTCAAGATTCAACATCAGATCACTCCTGATGAAAACATAAGACTGGAGTATATAAGGACTCAAGTTTCAACATCAGATCACTCCTGATGAAGACACTAGACTGGAGTATATAAGGACTCAAGTTTCAACATCAGATCACTCCTGATGAAGACACTAGACTGGAGTATATAAGGACTCAAGATTCAACATCAGATCACTCCTGATGAAAACACTAGACTGGAGTATATAAGGACTCAAGTTTCAACATCAGATCACTCCTGATGAAGACACTAGACTGGAGTATATAAGGACTCAAGTTTCAACATCAGATCACTCCTGATGAAGACACTAGACTGGAGTATATAAGGACTCAAGATTCAACATCAGATCACTCCTGATGAAAACATAAGACTGGAGTATATAAGGACTCAAGATTCAACATCAGATCACTCCTGATGAAAACATAGACTGGAGTATATAAGGACTCAAGTTTCAACATCAGATCACTCCTGATGAAGACACTAGACTGGAGTATATAAGGACTCAAGTTTCAACATCAGATCACTCCTGATGAAGACACTACGCTAGAGTATATGTAAACTCATCTTTCAAAACATATCGTTTATACTCAAGATATTAGATAGACGTACGACAATCTATAATGTCATATAAATCACGATAAAAAATCTGGTCCCCGGAGTCGACATGCTATCAGGCAGGCAACAAACAAAGATGAGATAGCTGTACAAACCTGTATTATCGCAGCAAAGCTTCAAATCTTTAACAACAAGATGATTATAGATGTATAACACGAAAATAGCGATCAATATTAGTAAAGTTGGCTTAAGGATGTCATTTAATGTAAACATAAGTTGAAATTAAACAGTTACAATTAACTATAGCGTATAAATATCTTTCCCTATGTAAAATAATCTATACATTATCCTCAATAACGAACTATACACATTGTTGCATTTTAATATATACGAACTTTGACCTCGGGTGTGCGGAAACGTCATGTAAGGAGTCTTAAAGCATCAATATAAATTAGCAAACTTTGTGATCTATGTTACTTATTGAACTTAAATTGAGCAATACAAAATCTTAATCTTCAACAAAACATATCCAAAATATTACTATGAATGTATAAAAGTATACAATCGCTAAAAGATCACGTTTGCACGCTTTTTCTTCACCAACTGAGCAAAGATTCTCTTTTCTTTGAACTGCTTGTCGACAACCATTGAAAGATTATTCAAAACTCTTCTAAGGTTATCGTTTGCGCCTATTACGTAGGTTTGAGGGACAATATAAGTACATGCATGTACAACAAAGAACACGGGTGAAGGCTTTAATTCGTATTACTTACTTTCGAATACAGCGCATGTGCAAGGAATGGTAGTTTACGAAGAGTTCGACCACTTAGTTGATAACTTTTCTAAACAAGAAAATGAGAGAAAGAATACTTCGTAGGTTTATCACAGTGAGACGCTTGACTGCTCCTTGCAAGTTCAAAAGGAGAAGGGCCTCCCAAAGAAACCTAACCAAAAGTCAACCAATATTCGTGATTATTTGAGAGTGGTCCATTACTTGATAACTACTGACTACGATAACAAAGAAAAAACATCTTTACGCCTTAAATGTAGATGTAATACAAAGTTAAATTTTATTTATGTTGCAAGTATTAAGACGGTATATTTTAAACCTCAGTCCTAAATTATTTGAGAACTCATCTGAACATGCACAAACAACTCAACAAACTGTTCGAGTTTACAATCATGGCAATGACAAACAGAACAAGCTTGCATCCTTCTGTGGTTCACTTGGTCACATATTGGGAAATCATAAATTTCAATTATAATGAGGAATTTAGTCATTTAACAAATTTTTCATATTCATAGTGATGGCAACAACAAGCTGGACCTATTTTCATCACTTACTGAGTAATTAATCGCTTGGTCACAAAAATATAAGAAGATCATCTGAGCATGCGCAGTACGCTTGGGCATGCGCAGCACGCTCAAGCATGCAAAGTCCACTTGACCAATTGTCCGAGTTGATAGTCATGGAAACGACCAACTACATTTACTAGCATCAATTAGGAGTATATAACTTGCTTATTAACAAACTATTAAAGATCTCAACTGAGCATGCGCAGTTAAATTGATTGGCTGCCAATGTTCATGGTCATGGCAACGACCAATTGCATCTACTAGCCCCGATTTTGAAGTAAATAGCATGTTTAGTAACAATTTAATGGAGAAATCATCTGCGCATGCGCTCGAGCATGCGCAGCCCACTCGACTAATTGTTTATAGTCATGGCAACGACTAACTAGATGTACTTGCACTACATCTGGGGCAATTATCCCACTTAATCGCAAATTATCAAAGAAATTATCTGGGCATGCGCAGTTGTGACTTTAATAATACCACAAATTTCGTAAGCCTCTAAATTTTGTATATATAAATATAAATCTATAGCTTCATATAGTAGATGTCAACTAGCAGTGGAAGCTGGGTGCGATATAGTATGCAGTGGCTTAGGGGTCCACACTTCGGTGGCGACCGCACTCTCCCTGCGTACCCCGAGCAAAGCCTATCGCAGGTGATCTCGGGTCTGATGGGCGGAAGCTTGCTATTGCATCTCCCAAGTAGGATAGCGTGGAGGGGCCGAAATCTGCTACCGAAACGTTAACATGCCGCGTTTTAGTGCCTTACGCTTAAGAAGGTATCGGGAAGCATGGACCGAAAACGGGGTTTTTTCCTTTCAAAATTTGTCTTTTTTCTTTACAAGAATTCTTCTCATAAAAGAAACTAGAACATACTGCCAGGGTTCAGACAACTTCTGAAAATCCCCCGGGCGTAGTTTCGTTTTCTTTGTAAAACGAGAAGAATACTAACTTGAAAACATGAAGACTGGGTGACATAATATTTACCATAAACTAAGACAAGAAATGTTTATTTTACTCTGTGACATCACTTTACTTTAAAGTGAAAGGTTTGAACATGGGAGTATCGTTACATGTTTGTAGATGTAGATCGTCCAGGTTAGTAAAGTCCTGAAAAGAACTGTTGTTGTTGATGCTGACTCTAAAGATGACTACCGCTAAGGTTGTTAAGAAGTCAGTCAACATCAACATCAACAGTCCTTCGCAGGACACCACTAACCTCGACGATCTACATCTACAAACATCTACTTACTCGGCTATCTTCTTTAATTCAAGACTACAGTGTGTTACATCGTTGTCGACAAAGCTACAATGGAAAATAGGGAAAAAAAGTTGTACATCGGAAAAGAAAACCATGTCATCAACATAGAAGTGAACAAAAATTTCTAACAAACACCGTCAATTTTCGTCAAAATAAAATTTCGTGTATTTTTCAGTTGTACCTTAAATCCAAAATTTGAGTGGCTGGTGATATGATACTGGTCTGTGATGAAACGGTGAACATTAATTTTGATTATTAAAAATTATCTACAATGCAATCGTTTGCAATCAATTTCTATATAGCTGCACACCTCTCTATTTAAGCATGTTTGTATAACTTGCACAAACGACTATATTGTGGTATGGAAATAAAGCAGTAGACGTAAAGGTACAAAGTACTGACTTCACGAGGCAAATTGTTGTTTTATATTGTATATGATGACAGGTTGCGGTAAGCCATTTCGGCGTTCCTTTTGGCCAGAAAACATAATTGACCGGCAGCCATTTCGTTGATCACGTGCACAAGAAGACATAAGTTACATACAAACAAATGGTAAATTTTGTAAATAGCTTTGGCTGATGGCGGACCAATATACTGTTTGATGTCGGCTCTGTGGGCGAACAAATAGCGAAGTTAGATGAGAAAGTGAATTAAAAAACTTTCGAGTCACAAACATATTTTCAACCTGTCCACGAACGCAACGTCTATGGCTCTAGTTATGTTCGATGTTGTCAATATAATTACATTAGGATGTCTGAAATAAGAAGAAAACAACATTGGGGAAGACTAGGTTTAGCAAATAAACGCATAAATGTAGTTCAAATCAAGACTTCTGTAAATACGTAATTGATAGATAATAAGTATTTGACTGAGCAAAGTTGTCATCAAGCAAGTTTGTTCATGTCATATAAATATTTTCGTGCTTTTACTCCTGTAAAAGCGACAACATTGTAGAGAAAGAAATAATACATAGTTCTAAAGATAGCAAATACCATAGTGAATGGTAAATGTAATATAATAAGGAAGATTGTTTTACTCTTGAACACAATACATAGAGACACATATATATAAGGATTTCCGGTTGTATTTCATAGTTGATACATCTTGACTTACAATTCACTGACTGACAACGTCAATCAAAACATGAACGACTTATTATATAGAATGTAAACGGTCCATATAAAACATCCGTTTCCCAAAAAATTAATGCCATTTCCAACCACCCAATCTTCCTCCAAGAATGAACAAACAGTAAGTTCTTATTAATTGTATTCATACAAATTCTATTAGTTTACATCGAAGTTTCGAATACTTGGCTATCATTTGAAAAATTGTTTTGATTTAGTCAAATTTTATATTACATACGTATGATCTTATTTTAATTACAAAAAATTTCTATGAGAATATCAAGTGTACGCTGCTTGAAATTTTGTGCAAGTTATTTCAAAATAGGTGGCAGAAGTCTCTTTTGGAATACTTGAATTTCTTTTGAAATTCTTCACTAAATTAGAGAGCGAGGGAACTCTCTAGTTTAGTTAGAATATTGTAAAAATCTTTTATGTGCATGTTTTGTGTTTTTGTGCATGTTTATGATCATCTGCAAACACCGAAGAATGGAAGTCGAAAATTTTGTCTTCTCGAAACATGCCTTCTTTAAATTTTAATATCTTCTCCAAAATAAGTAATAAATATTGGTTTAACTTACTGCAAGAAGCGTTGCTTGACAATGACAGGTTACGGCAATGTGGTTCTGAAAGAAATTGAAGCAAAGAAGATTTGATGAACGATACAAACAAATACATGCTTACATCTCTGTTCTGCTATTCTTGATCTTATCGACCTCTGCATCTGAAAATACTGAGGAAAAAGTTGCAGTATGATGAAGCAAACAAGCAAACAACTGACAAACAAACACATACCGCAGTCTCAATCTTCATCGTTCAGTGCCATGAATAACTGTAAGAATAATGTTAAAATACAATCATGACGAACTGTAGGAGCATATAAATTTTCAAAAACCAGTGTTTGCAGACGATCTGTCGAAATTTCTATCAAAACTGGTACTTTACGATGATTTCCAGAAAACAGCTGTAAACTGCAAACATTTACAGGAAAGGTTTACTTTTATGGCACAAAAGTTACTGTCAGATTTTTCAAACGAAGTCAATCATCTCCATTGAACATAATGGACAGACGAGCATTCATGACGAGCCCTCAAGTTGGATTCGAAAATTTGGAAACAGTTTCCTCTCCCGAGGAATTATCTTTATGATTGCAATAGTTCTATACAATCATACAAAATAGCTATTTTGGCTAAATCATTTACCAAACATTAGAACATCACCGGAAGTTAAATTTTTTATTGCTTTGTAGACACTGTTATAACATCCCTCAATATTATAACAGTGCAATCATAGGCACAAATAAACCATTAAATATTCAAAGTAGACGGCTAGTCTGACTGCCTCGTGATAATCATTTCGCATAGATGTTGAGTTTAAAGATTTTTGCAATACTCTGCCAGCGTATTGCAATTTCTCTTTTCAACCATGATGATTGATTTAATGTAAATTAGATTTTGTTTTAATTTTACACAAGATATGAGCGCAAGAAGCACTCTTATATTAACATGCTCTAAAGCATGTTAACTGATTTGTGCTAACATCTACAAAATTACTCCATGGTATATAGAAGCGCCAGTCAGTTGTTGCACAAGTACAGCACATCTCTTTACTACCAAATCCCCCAGTTATTACCAAATCAAGCACGTGTCAGAACTAGGCAATAATCAAACATAAGCTAGCTCTCTGTTGGTCGGTCGAATTATTGATATGGACAATGAAGAAGGATGTTTTTGGGTCGAAGGATGATCTGTTTCTTCCGTTAGCAACATCTTGAAGTCAACTTTGTTGTCTAGAAATATAGAATACGAGAGAAATGAATTGATTTTTCAGTATCGGAAATCATCGCACCATGAACTTATTATGTTCGTTAATAAATCACTAATCACTTTGGTTACTTCTTAGTACTTTAACATGGCTCTCTGATCAAATAATTTAGTATGTTCAGCATCATAAATTATTGTGACACCCTGGCTCTTGCGTTCACTTCATTGCCATCTTTTCTTATTATCGTCAGTGATTCTTAACCGTGTACACTTTTAAATTATTTGTTTTAAAATTGAGTTACTTAGCCTGTGGCTGTCATAGAAAAATGATTTTCTTCTTTTCAACTTCCAATGGCAAAGTTACACAACGAGAAGGTGCTTTTGGTGCTGTCTTTGGTCATACTAGTCTTACAGCACAAGCAAAAGTGATTATTAATTGTGAAACAAGACAGAATAAATGAAGGATTAGAATCAACATGAGCATAAACAAAACAATATTCAAAAGAATTTCCGTTTTCCTGGTCTTTTAGGTCTCATGAGAAAACAAAATTGAATGCATGGTACATACGAATAGAATAAGCATAAACGATAAAACTTTATTTCTTTTTCTCTTCAGAGTTTACACAGAAAGACATGGAAATCTTCTTTCGTTTTTCTCTTGTTCTTTTTGTGTTCTTCTTTCAGCTAATGCCTAACACATTTCCTTAAGCCTGTGTAATGGTGTAACTTCGCTCTTTTGAGTGGGTGGGAGGAGCTTTAGGAATAAATTTGCCCATAAAAGCGTGGTGTTATTTTTATGTTGTTTCCTAAGCTGAAAGAAGTATAAAATATTGAAAAGAAGAATATGATTTTTGATGTTTTTTTCTGTAAACCCTCGAGAGAGTCATAAGCACGCTCGTTGCTTATGCTTGTGATTACGTAGACGTTAATGTTCCAACTTTTGCTTATTGTTTTTCTTTAACACTTTATTGACACTTGACACAACATTCAAAAATAGATATATTCTATTCAAACAGTTCATGAAAAAAATTATTGCTTTGTTCAGACAGTTGGATTGGCTGGATTTGAACAGGACGTTCTATACGAGAAGGGATTACGTTGGTTTTATTCAGTTATTTTGGGGATGATTGACGTATTATCAGTGTACCGTATGTCAAGAAGCATCCTATGGTGATACAGGTGAGCCATCACCCCTCAGATTAAGCTCTAGGATATGTTTGCTACAATGACGGAATCGTTGTAACAAAGTCTTCTGTTCTTACTTCATATGCTTCATCTTGTTTTATACAGTTTTCCAAAATGACTCAACTGTAAATATTGTAAAACAAGCACGATTAAAAGCGTGTATATAAATTTGTAAAATTTAAGAATTGCCCAAGAATTTGTCCAAACAATTAATTTTTTGAGAAATTTCCAGAAATTTCCTTCAAATAGGCCATTCTTTTCTGAGAAATTTCCTTAGAAATAAGACCACATTTGACCATCGTTATCATGTTAACTACTTCATGTAAAAGTTATATATCGTCTTCCAAGAAAACAACATAACAATTTTTAATTTTAAACCTCACAAGCATTCGTTCTCCGCAAGAATATTTCTCTCCACATATCTGTTGTAAAAGAGTGAAAGACAAATAATATTTTAAAGAACATATAAAGTTTTTTTTGAAAGCTGAAACAAGGTAATAGATATATATGTTATTGTTATGCCTGAGTCTGACTTTGAGTTTCATAGCGGGAAATTGAAACGATATTTATTTTTTATTTCTACATAGCAAAGATATTTAAGTTTTTTTTCCTACACAGCCAATATTGTGAATAATCTTTTGTATAACATCTCTAACTAAAGCAATATCGTTAAAATGGATAAAGTTCAAGAACTTTCTGAAGCACTGCCTTTACCAAGTCAGCCATTCTTAAACGTCGAAGTAAATGAATGCAAAGAAAGGTTAGTTCATAATATGAACAAAGGACTGTATGCAGAAGGATATTGAATTGCATTTCATGTAATAATCTAGTTGAGTGAGTCTGTGTTAGTGAAACCATGCTACAGGTGAAACTAGGTAATGAACAAATCATGTTTTTGTTTTGTAAAGAAACTTGAATAATTTTAATATGTTACTAGATTGACGTCACTGGTCATATGTTGTGCTTCAACAGACTCACTTCTTCAAATACCACTGTGCTGTCAAAACGTGAACAAAACCATTTATTCAATTTGATAATAAGCATTAACATCTTAATAGTATTTACCACTTTATTTTAGCACTATCCCAGAGTATAGAATTATAAAGCTTGTCAAAGACTTTCTTATCAACATGAAAACAATTCATGGCGACTCATGTTTCGTAGAATTTGTTGATCCTTTTTTAATGGAACATGTCAAGAGCATAACTATTGTGTATGACACAGATAATTTTTCAACATATGGCAGGGTTATTGACCCTATGATCAGACAATATTTACTTTCGCATGTGTGAGAGTAGGTTGTTCACACCCCCCTGGTATGTCACACATCCCTTTTTGTTGAACCCCCACGGAAAAGAAAATGCAAGAACTCTTAGAGGATTGACTTACCGTAATGCTCGAATAAGCGCCCGGGGCTTATTTAATTTTGGAGGCGAGAGGGGCGCTAATTCGAAGGGGCGCTTATTGGAAGGGGGCGCTTATTTCATTTTTTTGACGTGAAAATGACACTGGTATTTTTATTTCTTGTGACCTTAACTGTAACATAAGTATGAAAATTTTGAAAACGTTAACATTCTAGAAAGCAACATTAACATTTTGTGAAACTTGAAATGTTCTCCAAGCGATTTCCTGGTGCCCGTTAAAAGGGCATGTGTATTGTACAATGCGTTTAACATCGTGAAATGTTTTGTATATATAAAGAAAGCCTGCCGTTAATGTTCAGCGGTTGTCTTCAATTTAACACACAATGAAAATAGTACTGACATTGTTTATGCTATATCGCGTCTTTCGCTAACCATTTGATCCTTAATCAATCTCAATTTCTGTATCGCTGTCATCAAGCAATGTTGACACAGGAGCAGCATCTTCAACATCTGATAGCGTGATATCCTGAAAAGGATCATTCTCCAGTGTTTGCTGAAGTTGCTGCTGAACTGCCTTCAGTTGTGCCAGGCCAGAATGACAAGGTTGACTCGGCTTTAAGCAGTGTATCAGCTCATCTTGAGAACCGTCGACAGCAAGTGTCAGCGCACAGCACTTGAAGGAGTTAACAATAATGTCCTTATCCAGATCATTCCATGCTTCAATGATCCACTGGACAATCTCTCGCCTAGGAGGAGCTCGCATGTTCCCTGCTGCAGTAAACGTGTGTTGACCATTTGCCATCCACTCGTCATATCTCTCAGTCACTTTGGCTTTGAATGGTTTGTTCCACGATACATCAGGCGCTTGGATATATTTCGTACACCCCAGGTATAATTACAGGATCTATCTTTGCGCGATTGAGCTCTTGTTTAACGCTGTCTAAGACGTGGCATCTAAAGAATCCCAAGCCAGCATCCGTCTGGTGAACGAAAACTGGCCCAAGACACTTTTAACCCAAGAAACGGTTAGTTCTTCATTCATCCATCCATTAATCGAGGACGCTACGACACACTTTGTTCTGAATTCCTCATTCAGTGCTTTCGACTCTCTCTTGGCACCTGGAAAACGATGAACGGCTTTAGTTTGGTACCGTCTCCCTTGCAGTCAAACACACTGAAACCTTCGTTTTTCATGGCCAGTTGTTTTCAATCGAATTGTGCTTTCGCCAATGTTGTCGACCGTGGTATTGGATACCATATCTTGCCATACTGCTGTCTCATCCATTGCAATGATATCCCTGTCTTGGTAAGCGATTTTTACGTTGCCGGCGAATCTGCAAAACATACGCTATGAGTTTGTCTATCACTTTCTCGGGTCCTTTTGTGATTCAGTGGTTTTGCGTCTGATTGCCAAACCATGTCTTGACATGAACCGCTGTAACCAACCGGAACTGGCAAGAAACGATGGTGGCATTTCCTTCTCTTTGCATTTCTCGTTATCGAAAAATTTTGCTTTGCTTGCGATCATTTTTCTGGAAACACGAAGGCCATTGGAACGGCGCTCATGTACCCACTGTAATAATGCTTCTTCTAGGTCTTCATCGAATGGCTTTCGTCCGCCTCCTTCAAGCCGCTTTCTCTTGCTGCTAGTATCTTCCAATTTGCTTTTCTTTTGTCGCCATTCTCTTACTCTCTTGCGGTCGACACCAAACTTTGCTGCGGCTTTTCGGTTACTGTTACACTCTTCGGCAAATTGAACAGCCTTAAGTTTAAATTCGTTAGAATAAGAAGAGTTCTTCAATCCTGCGTGCGATGTAGATGCTAGAGTTATACTTTCGTCCATGATGTCAAAGGTAAGCATGCTGTAATGCGAGAAGGCCGGAAAAGACCTCCCATGAGAAGATCACATTGTATCACGTGCTACCAAACACGTGTGTGACATTCATCTGCTGTTTACAACATGGCGCGTTCAAGCTATACCTTTACTTGGCAAATGGTTTACGAAATAGAATTTGCGTCTGTGATAAGAGGACACCATGTTTATAAAGCTGAATGGTCACCACAGCTTGGAGAACGGCTAGTGTGTCGGAAAGACGATCGAAAGGAGGCTAAAGAGCACGATGAATATGCGATTGGAACATTTATTCAAGACAGTGGCAAGCTGGTTGGACATGCGCCCATTGAACTTTCCTTCCTCGTGTTTACATTTTTACGAGCTCATGAGGATAATGCGGTGGAGGTAAAAGTAACTGGAAAAGAAAACTTGAAAACGGCCTAGTTGTTCCAGGAACTTTTAAAGCAGTAACACGAAGCCGGCGACTGGGAGCAAAGTTTAACGAGGAACTTGATAAAGTAAAGCTCCTATGTGCCCACATGGATATTGAAATCAAGCAAATGAGAAGCAAACCTCTGAAGAACATTGATTTTGAGTTCTAACGAATGTCCGTTACCGATGTAAAAAATTAAAAATACTGTGTATCGAACTGAGTACCGAAGTTCATCTTTTATCGGGGGAAGGGTGGGGGGGTGGGGGGCGCTTATTTGAGAGGACGCTTAGCAAAACCCGTCTTTTCTCGAGGGGGGGGGCGCTTATTTCAAAATTTGAGTCCTAGGGGGGGCGCTAATTCGAAGCGGGGCGCTTATTGGAAGCTGGGCGCTTATTCGAGCATTTACGGTAGTTTGATAATGAAGATTTACATGAAGTACATATTTCTGTCAAACCTTCATAATTCTTTTAACAGATAATTGATTTGAAAAAAGTTATGCTAAAGTATCATGTCTATCAACTTCATGATGGGGGGCATGGATATGAAGAACTTGAGGATGATATATCTGCTCCAGACAACTGGCTTTTGCCTACAGGTGGGTAAATTTTGCCTGCAGGTGGTCAACTCACTTCAGTCCCAGGTCTTTTCGCTTTCACGAGTTATAAGTATTAGCAACTAATACAATTAATTCATCATTTTAGAGGATTTTCAGGGCTTGTGGAAAAGCTTGCTCTTTGACTCGGATGTGAAAAATCAGGTTGTTCTTCATAATGAACATTTAATGATTTCTCTCGTAAGCGAAGTTTAAATTGTAGCTTGTTAAGGACGTCTTTAGCGCCGAAATAAGTTAACGTTTAAACAGTTAGCTGTCAAAACGTCAAATAGATTTTTTAAGGATTTTCCTAATTTCTCCTATTTTCCAATGTACATTATGTACTCGGAGTTACTGATCAACGGAGTTACTGATCTGCTAACTTATTAATCTCTAATATTTTCAAAAGGTTTACGCAAGCGATGACATTGTGCACCGTAGTGGTGACAAAGCTTACTTAGTAAACATTAAAAATACACATCTCAGCAATTCTAGCGAGTTATATCGATTAAAAAATGTTAAAAATTTTGTTGTTCTAATTTATTTACGAAAGTATATGTCGTGCCATGACTATGATATTTCATGTATCTCATTTTTATCTTATTTTTAGTTGCTAAAATATGCGGCAACGACACTTCTCTTCTCCGACAGGTTTGTCGTGTGAAATGAAACTATTGAACTGAAGACTTTTAGAGAAGCCAAATTGCAAAATCATTCGTTTTTCCATCTTTTAAAATCACTCCCAAACAATGACATTTTCAAAGTATATATTAGTCACGTGTTTGAATCATATTTTAGAGGCGTGGATTTCAACATCATCTCGTGAAATAAAGTTACCTTATTGCATGGTAAGTTAGTTTCCTTGGTAACCAGACGTGAGTCCTTGCGTCATCGTCCGTCACGTGTATCTTTTGCGAATCAAATTAGATTCTATTTTGCGTGTGTTGACTTTGTAACAACTCTCATCTTAACGGAGTAAATCTCTTATCACTCATAACATTCAAGATTGAAAATCACATATCAAAGTATTGATAAGAATAAGTTAGCTACAATCATATAGAATGAAACGCGAGAGACGTGATGGTGTTTTAACGAGCCAACTATTAAATGACGTCAAGGCTACCATGTTTGTGTACCGCTGTGACGTCACTCGAAAACAAACAACGAAGCCAATCAAACACCAGCATTTACCACTCATAGTACATCATGTTTGTCTTCACGTGATCTACTGCAAATATCCAGAAGAATGAGTTGAGCTTTTCTTTAAAACTTTCACAGAGCCAACCGGTACTGGTGAAACATCCTTATGCAAGGCGCTTGCTCAAAAATTATCCATACGACTTTCTAAAAGGTAAAAACACTACATTTTATTTTGATGTTACGTAAATCGCAATCCATTACTATCCATGTGTGTAATGCAACTAATATTGCCACGTAATTTTATTGTTATGTCGTGAATTATAAATACAAAGTATAATCCGAAAAAGGTTATATCCGAAAAATGTTGTAAACTCAACATCAAATTTAGAAAACAAGACGATTAAAAATGTAAATATTACACTTTCAATTGTTTTGCTTTGTAACTTTTATTTAAGTTTACAAGATGTTCTTTTGGCATTATCTTTTACTTTGTTTTAATGAAATTGTCGTCTACCTAAGGATTATGAACTATAAATTAAAGTGTGTTTCTACTTTTGAATCCTTAGATTTAACTATGGCCAGCTTATTGAAATAAACATTCACAGTTTATTTTCCGAGGTAGGCATCATTTTGAATAGCTCAAAGCAACATCACCGAGTGCGAAAATCCTCTGGAACCAAAAATTACATTGCCATAAATTTTCCGTGAAACCTTTGTCGTCACCCCCTGTCAATATAAAATGCACGGCTCACATCAAAATATCAGTTCAGAAAACTGACATTTATATACCTGGGATTGAGATGTCGTTGAAGTTAATAAATCTAGTTCCGTATCACAAAATGATCATATCCAATTAAAAAGCATCTGTAATTTAAAATGTACATTGACATTATCTTTCCTTACAAACAGAGTGGAAAGTTAATGATGAAAATGTTTCAGAAAATTCAAGAGTTTATTGACGACAAATAAGCTTTAGTTTGCGTTCTTATCGACGAGGTAAACTTTGCTTAAACATTTCTTTCTTAATGCTCATGGTCAGATAGATGAGAAATCATTTACTATTTGTGTTTCTTGTTTCACAAAATACCCGAAGCACATGTACGCTTGTCGGTAATGTTTAAGGAAAATACCTTTGCTATCCATATCTTTTACTTCTGAAGGTTGAAAGTTTAACATCGGCAAGAAAATCTGCGTTGAACGGACAAGAACCTTCAGATGCCATTCGTGTTGTGAATGCATTTCACTCAAATTGACCATATAAAACTGTAAATGCAAAATATAAGCAGAATATGCATTTCGGCGAACATTGCGTTCTCATGGATTTTTTAGTGAACTAAGAGATTGTATTCGGTTATATGAACGGCGAGGCCAGCCGGCAGGGTTGTTGCGTTATGTATTATTTAATAAAATAGAGACTTTGTAGAAAATAGTTCTAAAGATAGCAAATACCATAGTAAATGGTAAAAGTAATATAATAAGTTGATAGTTCTTACAAGAACTGTTGTAAGTAAAGAGCACTAACCCAATAGTTCTAAATTAAACGACACGATGCATTTCGGCAGACTACTCCTCAGGTGTCAACGTCTGCTGAATGAAAATTTACAATCTACCGATATTTATAATGCCAAGACAACAGTCTTTATCAACTTATTATATTACATTTACCATTCACTATGGTATTTGCTATCTTTAGAACTATGTATTATTTCTTTCTCTACAATGTTGTCGCTTTTACAGGGAGTAAAAGCACGAAAATATTTATATGACATGAACAAACTTGCTTGATGACAACTTTGCTCAGTCAAATACTTATTATCTATCAATTACGTATTTACAGAAGTCTTGATTTGAACTACATTTATGCGTTTATTTGCTAAACCTAGTCTTCCCCAATGTTGTTTTCTTCTTATTTCAGACATCCTAATGTAATTATATTGACAACATCGAACATAACTAGAGCCATAGACGTTGCGTTCGTGGACAGGTTGAAAATATGTTTGTGACTCGAAAGTTTTTTAATTCACTTTCTCATCTAACTTCGCTATTTGTTCGCCCACAGAGCCGACATCAAACAGTATATTGGTCCGCCATCAGCCAAAGCTATTTACAAAATTTACCATTTGTTTGTATGTAACTTATGTCTTCTTGTGCACGTGATCAACGAAATGGCTGCCGGTCAATTATGTTTTCTGGCCAAAAGGAACGCCGAAATGGCTTACCGCAACCTGTCATCATATACAATATAAAACAACAATTTGCCTCGTGAAGTATATCCCCTCTTCTCAGTACTTTGTACCTTTACGTCTACTGCTTTATTTCCATACCACAATATAGTCGTTTGTGCAAGTTATACAAACATCTTGCTTAAATAGAGAGGTGTGCAGCTATATAGAAATTGATTGCAAACGATTGCATTGTAGATAATTTTTTAATAATCAAAATTAATGTTCACCGTTTCATCACAGACCAGTATCATATCACCAGCCACTCAAATTTTGGATTTAAGGTACAACTGAAAAATACACGAAATTTTATTTTGACGAAAATTGACGGTGTTTGTTAGAAATTTTTTTGTTCACTTCTATGTTGATGACATGGTTTTCTTTTCCGATGTACAACTTTTTTTCCCTATTTTCCATTGTAGCTTTGTCGACAACGATGTAACACACTGTAGTCTTGAATTAAAGAAGATAGCCGAGTAGTAGATGTTTGTAGATGTAGATCGTCGAGGTTAGTGGTGTCCTGCGAAGGACTGTTGATGTTGATGTTGACTGACTTCTTAACAACCTTAGCGGTAGTCATCTTTAGAGTCAGCATCAACAACAACAGTTCTTTTCAGGACTTTACTAACCTGGACGATCTACATCTACAAACATGTAACGATACTCCCATGTTCAAACCTTTCACTTTAAAGTAAAGTGATGTCACAGAGTAAAATAAACATTTCTTGTCTTAGTTTATGGTAAATATTATGTCACCCAGTCTTCATGTTTTCAAGTTAGTATTCTTCTCGTTTTACAAAGAAAACGAAACTACGCCCGGGGGATTTTCAGAAGTTGTCTGAACCCTGGCAGTATGTTCTAGTTTCTTTTATGAGAAGAATTCTTGTAAAGAAAAAAGACAAATTTTGAAAGGAAAAACCCGTTTTCGGTCCATGCTTCCCGATACCTTCTTAAGCGTAAGGCACTAAAACGCGGCATGTTAACGTTTCGGTAGCAGATTTCGGCCCCTCCACGCTATCCTACTTGGGAGATGCAATAGCAAGCTTCCGCCCATCAGACCCCGAGATCACCTGCGATAGGCTTTGCTCGGGGTACGCAGGGAGAGTGCGGTCGCCACCGAAGTGTGGACCCTAAGCCACTGCATACTATATCGCACCCAGCTTCCACTGCTAGTTGACATCTACTATATGAAGCTATAGATTTATATTTATATATACAAAAATTTAGAGGCTTACGAAATTTGTGGTATTATTAAAGTCACAACTGCGCATGCCCAGATAATTTCTTTGATAATTTGCGATTAAGTGGGATAATTGCCCCAGATGTAGTGCAAGTACATCTAGTTAGTCGTTGCCATGACTATAAACAATTAGTCGAGTGGGCTGCGCATGCTCGAGCGCATGCGCAGATGATTTCTCCATTAAATTGTTACTAAACATGCTATTTACTTCAAAATCGGGGCTAGTAGATGCAATTGGTCGTTGCCATGACCATGAACATTGGCAGCCAATCAATTTAACTGCGCATGCTCAGTTGAGATCTTTAATAGTTTGTTAATAAGCAAGTTATATACTCCTAATTGATGCTAGTAAATGTAGTTGGTCGTTTCCATGACTATCAACTCGGACAATTGGTCAAGTGGACTTTGCATGCTTGAGCTGCGCATGCCAAGCGTACTGCGCATGCTCAGATGATCTTCTTATATTTTTGTGACCAAGCGATTAATTACTCAGTAAGTGATGAAAATAGGTCCAGCTTGTTGTTGCCATCACTATGAATATGAAAAATTTGTTAAATGACTAAATTCCTCATTATAATTGAAATTTATGATTTCCCAATATGTGACCAAGTGAACCACAGAAGGATGCAAGCTTGTTCTGTTTGTCATTGCCATGATTGTAAACTCGAACAGTTTGTTGAGTTGTTTGTGCATGTTCAGATGAGTTCTCAAATAATTTAGGACTGAGGTTTAAAATATACCGTCTTAATACTTGCAACATAAATAAAATTTAACTTTGTATTACATCTACATTTAAGGCGTAAAGATGTTTTTTCTTTGTTATCGTAGTCAGTAGTTATCAAGTAATGGACCACTCTCAAATAATCACGAATATTGGTTGACTTTTGGTTAGGTTTCTTTGGGAGGCCCTTCTCCTTTGAACTTGCAAGGAGCAGTCAAGCGTCTCACTGTGATAAACCTACGAAGTATTCTTTCTCTCATTTTCTTGTTTAGAAAAGTTATCAACTAAGTGGTCGAACTCTTCGTAAACTACCATTCCTTGCACATGCGCTGTATTCGAAAGTAAGTAATACGAATTAAAGCCTTCACCCGTGTTCTTTGTTGTACATGCATGTACTTATATTGTCCCTCAAACCTACGTAATAGGCGCAAACGATAACCTTAGAAGAGTTTTGAATAATCTTTCAATGGTTGTCGACAAGCAGTTCAAAGAAAAGAGAATCTTTGCTCAGTTGGTGAAGAAAAAGCGTGCAAACGTGATCTTTTAGCGATTGTATACTTTTATACATTCATAGTAATATTTTGGATATGTTTTGTTGAAGATTAAGATTTTGTATTGCTCAATTTAAGTTCAATAAGTAACATAGATCACAAAGTTTGCTAATTTATATTGATGCTTTAAGACTCCTTACATGACGTTTCCCAACACACCCGAGGTCAAAGTTCGTATATATTAAAATGCAACAATGTGTATAGTTCGTTATTGAGGATAATGTATAGATTATTTTACATAGGGAAAGATATTTATACGCTATAGTTAATGGAACTGTTTAATTTCAACTTATGTTTACATTAAATGACATCCTTAAGCCAACTTTACTAATATTGATCGCTATTTTCGTGTTATACATCTATAATCATCTTGTTGTTAAAGATTTGAAGCTTTGCTGCGATAATACAGGTTTGTACAGCTATCTCATCTTTGTTTGTTGCCTGCCTGATAGCATGTCGACTCCGGGGACCAGATTTTTTATCGTGATTTATATGACATTATAGATTGTCGTACGTCTATCTAATATCTTGAGTATAAACGATATGTTTTTGAAAGATGAGTTTACATATACTCTAGCGTAGTGTCTTCATCAGGAGTGATCTGATGTTGAAACTTGAGTCTTTATATACTCCAGTCTAGTGTCTTCATCAGGAGTGATCTGATGTTGAAACTTGAGTCCTTATATACTCCAGTCTAGTGTCTTCATCAGGAGTGATCTGATGTTGAATCTTGAGTCCTTATATACTCCAGTCTTATGTTTTCATCAGGAGTGATCTGATGTTGAATCTTGAGTCCTTATATACTCCAGTCTAGTGTCTTCATCAGGAGTGATCTGATGTTGAAACTTGAGTCCTTATATACTCCAGTCTAGTGTCTTCATCAGGAGTGATCTGATGTTGAAACTTGAGTCCTTATATACTCCAGTCTATGTTTCATCAGGAGTGATCTGATGTTGAATCTTGAGTCCTTATATACTCCAGTCTAGTGTCTTCATCAGGAGTGATCTGATGTTGAATCTTGAGTCCTTATATACTCCAGTCTATGTTTTCATCAGGAGTGATCTGATGTTGAAACTTGAGTCCTTATATACTCCAGTCTAGTGTCTTCATCAGGAGTGATCTGATGTTGAAACTTGAGTCCTTATATACTCCAGTCTAGTGTCTTCATCAGGAGTGATCTGATGTTGAATCTTGAGTCCTTATATACTCCAGTCTAGTGTCTTCATCAGGAGTGATCTGATGTTGAATCTTGAGTCCTTATATACTCCAGTCTTATGTTTTCATCAGGAGTGATCTGATGTTGAATCTTGAGTCCTTATATACTCCAGTCTAGTGTCTTCATCAGGAGTGATCTGATGTTGAAACTTGAGTCCTTATATACTCCAGTCTTATGTTTTCATCAGGAGTGATCTGATGTTGAATCTTGAGTCCTTATATACTCCAGTCTAGTGTCTTCATCAGGAGTGATCTGATGTTGAAACTTGAGTCCTTATATACTCCAGTCTAGTGTCTTCATCAGGAGTGATCTGATGTTGAAACTTGAGTCCTTATATACTCCAGTCTTATGTTTTCATCAGGAGTGATCTGATGTTGAATCTTGAGTCCTTATATACTCCAGTCTAGTGTCTTCATCAGGAGTGATCTGATGTTGAAACTTGAGTCCTTATATACTCCAGTCTAGTGTCTTCATCAGGAGTGATCTGATGTTGAAACTTGAGTCCTTATATACTCCAGTCTTATGTTTTCATCAGGAGTGATCTGATGTTGAATCTTGAGTCCTTATATACTCCAGTCTAGTGTCTTCATCAGGAGTGATCTGATGTTGAATCTTGAGTCCTTATATACTCCAGTCTTATGTTTTCATCAGGAGTGATCTGATGTTGAATCTTGAGTCCTTATATACTCCAGTCTAGTGTCTTCATCAGGAGTGATCTGATGTTGAAACTTGAGTCCTTATATACTCCAGTCTAGTGTCTTCATCAGGAGTGATCTGATGTTGAAACTTGAGTCCTTATATACTCCAGTCTTATGTTTTCATCAGGAGTGATCTGATGTTGAATCTTGAGTCGTTATATACTCCAGTCTAGTGTCTTCATCAGGAGTGATCTGATGTTGAATCTTGAGTCCTTATATACTCCAGACTAATGTCTTCATCTGGAGTGATCTGATGTTGAATCTTGAGTCCTTATATACTCCAGTCTAGTGTCTTCATCAGAGTGATCTGATGTTGAATCTTGAGTCCTTATATACTCCAGTCTTATGTTTTCATCAGGAGTGATCTGATGTTGAATCTTGAGTCCTTATATACTCCAGTCTTATGTTTTCATCAAGAGTGATCTTTTATTGAAACTTTCGCTAGTGTTATTTAACCATGTTATCTAAAACTTTATCCTACATAGTCCATTTTGTATTTGTGTTTCCACTTGTTTTCTTTAATGTTTTAAAATAATGTTCTTGACAGCAGAGAATTATTCTCATTATGATTTGGTCGTTGGAATACTTTCATCGCGCGGCAACTTTGATTTGAGGCAAAGTTTACGTGAATCATGGGTTGGCTATGCAAGACGACATTCATCTCTAAATAAAAGGTAAGCACAGGGAAAACACTGAATTTTCTTGAGGGTAGCTGTAGTGTTTTTTGTATTCAATTAGAGCTACTTAGCGTGTGAAACGTTACAGCAAACACAATATTTGTGAAGGTAAAGTGTAGAACAGTGTTTCAAATTGGCCTGTCGCGTTTACAACGAATTTCTTTAATACCAGAGAACGTTTACAACGTATTTCTTCAATACCAGAGAACGTTTACAAAGTATTTCTTCAATACCAGAGAACGTTTACAACGTATTTCTTCAATACCAGAGAACGTTTACAAAGTATTTCTTCAATACCAGAGAACGTTTACAACGTATTTCTTCAATACCAGAGAACGTTTACAACGTATGTCTTCAATATCAGAGAACGTTTACAACGTATTTATTCAATACCAGAGAACGTTTACAAAGTATGTCTTCAATACCAGAGAACGTTTACAACGTATTTCTTCTATACCAGAGAACGTTTACAAAGTATGTCTTCAATACCAGAGAACGTTTACAACGTATGTCTTCAATATCAGAGAACGTTTACAACGTATTTTTCAATACCAGAGAACGTTTACAAAGTATGTCTTCAATACCAGAGAACGTTTACAACGTATTTCTTCAATACCAGAGAACGTTTACAACGTATTTCTTCAATACCAGAGAACGTTTACAACGTATTTCTTCTATACCAGAGAACGTTTACAACGTATTTCTTCAATACCAGAGAACGTTTACAACGTATTTCTTCAATACCAGAGAACGTTTACAACGTATTTTTCAATACCAGAGAACGTTTACAACGTATTTCTTCAATACCAGAGAACGTTTACAACGTATTTCTTCAATACCAGAGAACGTTTACAACGTATTTCTTCAATACCAGAGAACGTTTACAACGTATTTCTTCAATATCAGAGAACGTTTACAACGTATTTTTCAATACCAGAGAACGTTTACAACGTATTTCTTCAATACCAGAGAACGTTTACAACGTATTTCTTCAATACCAGAGAACGTTTACAACGTATTTCTTCAATACCAGAGAACGTTTACAACGTATTTCTTCAATACCAGAGAACGTTTACAACGTATTTCTTCAATACCAGAGAACGTTTACAACGTATTTCTTCAATACCAGAGAACGTTTACAACGTATTTCTTCAATACCAGAGAACGTTTACAACGTATTTCTTCAATACCAGAGAACGTTTACAACGTATTTCTTCAATACCAGAGAACGTTTACAACGTATTTCTTCAATACCAGAGAACGTTTACAACGTATTTCTTCAATACCAGAGAACGTTTACAACGTATTTCTTCAATACCAGAGAACGTTTACAACGTATTTTTTCAATACCAGAGAACGTTTACAACGTATTTCTTCAATACCAGAGAACGTTTACAACGTATTTCTTCAATACCAGAGAACGTTTACAACGTATTTCTTCAATACCAGAGAACGTTTACAACGTATTTCTTCAATACCAGAGAACGTTTACAACGTATTTCTTTCATACCAGAGAACGTTTACAACGTATTTCTTCAATACCAGAGAACGTTTACAACGTATGTCTTCAATACCAGAGAACGTTTACAACGTATTTCTTCAATACCAGAGAACGTTTACAACGTATTTTTCAATACCAGAGAACGTTTACAACGTATTTCTTCAATACCAGAGAACGTTTACAACGTATTTCTTCAATACCAGAGAACGTTTACAACGTATTTCTTCAATACCAGAGAACGTTTACAACGTATTTCTTCAATACCAGAGAACGTTTACAACGTATTTCTTCAATACCAGAGAACGTTTACAACGTATGTCTTCAATACCAGAGAACGTTTACAACGTATTTCTTCAATACCAGAGAACGTTTACAACGTATGTCTTCAATACCAGTGAAATGTTTGGTAAACTAATCTGATTACCGATATGAGTAACGTTTTAGCAATTGTCAGATCTACGTAGAATCGAATTGGACATTTTTAGCTGACCGCCATTCTTTAAGTAGTGTAGCGTTGTGCGTTTCTATGATGGCCTATTGAATATACCAACAGCAAGGTCTTTAGTTTCGTTTATCAGTTTTGTTCTACACAAGAACAACTCATGCAAACTGCATTCTTTGTCATATGATAAATTTAACTGAGTTGACTAACGTCATTGTATTGAGGCTAAACTCGAATATTCACAAGAAATAACGGTTCACGGTACACTTGCCTAAAATATCCCTTTTGCTGTGGTTTTCGCCAGAGGTTTGGCGCCTGGAAAAGCCGATATAAAACAATATGACGTTGGAATCTCGATGCAGGCGATAAACTAACGAGGCACATATTTACAAACGTCGAACATAACCTACTATACATGTGATATTTAAAGTTAATCAGTTGCGGATTACTCATTACGAAAAGTAAACCAAGACATTGTTAGTTTTACTTTTGCTGCTTGAACTTGCTAAAAGTGCCGTTTTAGACCATTTATGATGTTGAAAACCGTACGTGCGATTGAATATCGACGAAAAAGACTTTCGTACCATCTAGTGTTTAAATGCGCGAGGCTAAGAACTGACGAGGATTTCCTATTTCTGCAGACTGTTTTGATAATTTTAAAGTTTATTTTGAACTATTAATTTCTTTTGTATCGTTCACACTATGTGTTACAAACGCAAGCTAGGAAATGCAAAGGCAAAGGAACGTAAAGAACGCAAACGTTGTCAAGAGACTGAGCTTAGTGGAGGGATTAAATATCACCAGGCCTCGTAATTTTGCCTTAGCCTACATGCTCCGTAATTATTAATCAGCCACTGCTGCGAATTTATCATTGCTGTATGTATTTGTAGCGAAGATCAGACAGTCTTGATGGAAATATGTGTTGCTATCTCTCATGGAGATTTTACCGTCATAGAGGCTGGAACGAGTGCATGATCAAACGTGTTTATATGTTTGTCATATTGATGTTTAGACTACGAAAATGAAGTAATTGCTTACAAACGACCAAATGAAGAAAATTTGAGATATTTTCACAGTGGATCTATCGGATGGGACTTTGATGTGAGTATTAGTTAGTTATTTGTAGCCATTAAGAACTGCTCAACGGACACTGTTGCATTGAACTTTCGGGACCTTCTGAACAAAGTCTGAAACCTGTTGCATAAAGTGTCTGTTTGGCTTCAGGAGTAAAAATTTGGGTTGGCAAATTATGGCATATTAATAAAGAATTGGTTACTTAATCGATGTTGCAAGTATTACTAATCTACTAGAACGTATATAAAGGGTTTTCCAATTCAATGTTAAATAATTTGATTTAGAATTTTATATTTTGTTGGCTACAGTTACAAATCTATGGTGAATACTAACCCAAACCTACTCTTTTTTCCTAGATAAGACGGATTAACAACGAGTTCGCCGTCTTTCCCGAAGTCGAGGAATCAATTCCTGATGCTAGATGCGTGGATGGGGCTGGAACGTTCATGTATCGACTTTACAGTAGGTGTTTTTATGCTACATTACGTACGTACTGACTTCTTCGTTTTCGCGGTTAACAACGAGAAATTTGATGCAACAGTTGCTCTTAACTGGATTTTTTTCTGCGCACATTGAAAAAGAAACAAAATATCCTCAGCAGTAAAGTGGATTTGTCGCTAGCATTTGTTTGGGAGGAAGCCTCTTCTCAATGTTAGTTTAATTTTAATGAAGAATGCCTCTCCTGTTGTAGCCCACGCATTGCCCCAAAGCCTTATAAGCTGTGAGTCTTTTCCGTTGAAGCTTGCAAGAATTTTTAATTTTGTAATTTTGTTTACTCTTTAAGAGAAGAGAAAATTTTGAAAACAAAAAATCCCGTTTTCGGTCCATTTCGATATCCTATTAATTGAAAGGTGGCAAAATCCCTATTACTTTGGGATGTCAATAGCAAGCTTCTGCCCATCAGACCCCTGCGATAGGCTTTTCTCGGGGTAATGATGCTGCTAAAATCGGATTTGGATATTTGTTGGTAGGGTTGTTTCTTAATGAAGTGCAAAGTACACATGCATGTACGTAATAAATTGATGGCTGTCTCTATGCGATCAAAAGAAGTCATATGAATCCGAAAAGTTAACTGTTTAACCGTAAAATCACTCGAAATGTAAAGTTACTTTCTAGATTGAACCGTGAAAATAAGGTAAAAAAGAAAGTTATTATTCACAATGAATTTATGACATAAGGGTATAATTTAAACGATACAAATGGCTTGGCTTATTAAATGCTAACTTTGTAAAATCTATTATAAGAATTAGATAATCCATTTTTTCCATGAAGCTCATGGATACTTATGTTCATGATATGAGAGTTATATTGTATAAGGAGGCTCTCGTTCATCAGGAGAGAGTTATGAGATAGTTACCTTGTAAAAGTTAACATGTAAAAAGCGTATGAAATGTCCTTTGAAAAAACGCGTCGTGCAGTTTTATAACATTCATACTTCCACATTAGTCAATATGTGTCGTAATGTATCCTAAAACATTTCGTAATTTAATGAAAAACGACTTCGCGTGACCTAAAGCATAACAAAGAGATAAGTATCTTCGCTGCTGCATGATTCCTTTCGATGAGAGAATGTAACCTTATTAATCTCTTTTGATATTTGAAACGAACGTCCAAGACATATTTGGCCATTTGTTTACGCTAATTTGTTCACCATATGGTGTTTCAACGACAATATTCAATTTAAAGTTTTGAAAAATAAAATTTAATGAAGAAAATATAAGGCATCGAGGATAATCTGACGTTTATCTTCGAGAGCTCTTCAAGTTGGGCTTGGCCGTTCTATTAAAAGCTTTTGTTCTATTTTTCTTTTCGGGCTCATTGCCAATCGCATCATAACACACTTCATAATCAATCGTAAAACGCTTACTCGTTCATTGATGGAAAGCCAAACTCAACGAAGAAAAGGTCCAGTAGATAGACGTATTGACAAAACCCGAAGCTCTCTAGATTACAAATTTCTGCTTTTGAGAGGTTTTAAGATCCTCTTCATCGGCAGTAATTAATACTAAGTTAACAGTACAACCATTACCTTGAAAGCAAAGAGCAAAACCAACATAACGGTGGCAATGACATGCGTTGACAAACTGTTTACGACATACGCCACATCAGGATTGTGAAAGTTATCTAGAACAATTCTAAATAAAAGAGAATGTTGTCAAAACAATTCAACCTTTAATGCTATAACCAACAACTACAAACAATAACGACCTTAGCTAACAACATTTGATAACTAACCTTCCATTCTTTTCTTAAGACAAGTCTACTCAAAGGCAGAGAGCCTTTATGCCCTTCTGCTTTTGAGTAGACTTGTTCTGTTTACAAGGAAGAGGAGTGGAAGGTTAATTTCTCAAATGTTGTTAGATAAGGTCGTTATTGTTTTTAGTTGTTGGCCAGCATTATATGCTATCATTCTTTTGTTTAATCAACATTCCAACAATTCAACCTTCATGAAAAAAATGACAGTAACAATCGATGCAAACATTTTGCCTTACCTCAGAAGAATCAACTACGATCTTAACAAACAGAGTGTTATATACAATTGTAAGGATGTACTTGCTCGTTGTAACGCCGAGGGAGCATTTCGTACACGGATACAAAGCCAAACACCCCACAGCAGAATAAAACCTCGCCTAGGAAAAAGAAAGGATAAAAAAATTTAGTCTCCAGAGAGCAAGAAATACATGGGAATTATAATAAAGTTTCACCAT
>NW_025813415.1:0-9000 GCF_021976095.1 Xenia sp. Carnegie-2017
TATAATTTAAATGATTTTTAATATTGTATCTTATACCAGTCGTCTGTTCTTTTTTACTTTTAGTTTCACTTGACCACGTAGCTGTTATAGGTAATAAATTACTCATAAAATAATCATTCTCTGTTACATACAATCTGAAATTACAGATATCAACATTTACCGGCCTTTGAAATGTCTTTTTTACAATAAACTTTGAGGACCACCGATGCAACATATGATCAAAAATCTGACTATGACCTTCATCTCCATTAACAGCTGCTATGATTTGAAAACAAAGGCGTTTTAGTTGTTTCTAAATATATTTTGGCCATGTTTGTACATGTTTTAAATCATCATCGCCTAATTTTATAGCATTTTCTTCTATTTGCTTCTGACATATAATATAAGCTATGCTATATAATATGATGAAGTTCACTGTTTTTATAGACGGAGATAGTACAAAATTGACTTACAAGAAAGTATAGTAACAACTAACTATTCATATTTATATATCAAAAAGCTTATGTGTATTGGGAATATAAAAATGTGAAATTAAATAATACTTTAGCTTTTACAATAGGCGCAACAAAATATAATATAGATGCTGGTTACTGGACTTTTAAAATCTTAAAACGTTTCTTGAGTCTGTTAATGTAAAGCTTGAGATGGTAGAAAACAACGGAACTTGTAAAATAACTAATAATAATGACGAGGTATTAGTATTGTCTGATACTCTTATTAAAATGTTAGGTTTTAATGATACCATAAAACTATGAAAAAGGTATCATACAAAATGGTGTTTCTAAAGTGGATATAAACAGAGGATTAAAATATATGAAAATTTCTTGTAATATTGTAAATTCAAGTTATAATTATAACCCTGAAGGAAAAAAAAGTAATATAGCTTTAACTTTACCAGTAATAACAATTCAGTCATTATTTGGTACTGTATACGAATACAACGATATTGAATCTAAAGTTACAATTATAAAAGGAGCTTTTAACGAGCTAATATTTAATATATTAGATCAAGATGGTAATCCTGTTAATGTAGGTAGTATTCTACTCGAATGTTATCTTGAGTAAGTTAAATGGATGAAGACATTAAAATTGAGCAAAGTTTAAGAGATATTTATTATGATCCTAAAACAGGGTATCAATCAGCAGAACGGCTGTATCAGAAGGTATTAGAAGAAGGTATAGATGTTAGTAGAAAACAGGTTAAAGAATGGTTAATATCTCAAGATACATACACTAGATATAAACCTATTATTAGGAGACATAAATTTAGACAAACAAGAGTAAACTATCTTGGTGAACAAATACAAATGGATTTAGTTGATATGGGTTCTTATAAGTATAAAAACAATGGTTATTATTGGATATTAACATCTATTGAAATATTAAGTAGATATGCATTTGCTATCCCTGTTTATAGGAAAGACACAAATAATATGACAAAAGCTGTTGCAAAACTATTAAGTCAATTTAAAGATAGATTTAATGATTACCCGAAACTAGCTCAATTTGATGATGGTAAAGAATTTTATAATGTAGGTGTCAAATCATTATTAGAAAAACATGGAATTAAGTACTTCTCTACTAAAAATGATAAAAAGGCTGCAATTGTCGAACAATTCAACAGAACGCTTAAAACATCTATGTGGAAATATTTTTACAGTAAAGGAACATATAAATGGATTGATATATTAGATGATTTAGTATATAATTATAACAATACAAAACACAGTACAATCTTGATGAAGCCTAAAGATGTTAATAAAAATAATGAAGATGAAGTATGGAATACATTATACGGTCATGAAGTTGCTTATTTACCATTACCTAAGATTAAAATTGGTGATATGGTTAGAATATCAAAGTATAAATCTATATTTACGAAAGGTTATGAAGCAAATTTTACAGAAGAGCTTTTAAAGTGACTAAAGTTATTAGAGGAGATCCGAATTTATATGAGATAGAAGATTTAGAAGGAGAGCCTATAATTGGTAAATTTTATGAAGAGGAACTATCAGTTGTGAATAAGAAAGATGATGTTTATAGAGTTGAAAAGATATTAAAACGTAAGAAGGTTAAAGGTAAAAGATGGTTTTAGTTAAATGGTTAGGTTATGATAATAAACATAACAGTTGGATTCCTGAAAGTGAAATACAAAATATAGAGTAATCTATATAATGGCAGAAGGAGGTTTTGATTATATTGAATTAGAAGATAAGAAGCAAGAAGATAATAACGATGATAATGAAAATAATGATGAAATGATCATTTATTAATGATAATGATGATAAATCATTTATTGACTGATAATTATGGTGTAACAATAACAAATAAAACTAATACTCTTCCTGATGTTCCTACTTCAACTCCTGTTTATACAAATATTATTAGACCTGAAAATGAAGTTTCTTTTGCTGTTGAATTTATTACAAAAATTATAAAAAAGTTTAGATTTAATAACCTAAAAGGTAAGGCATATGATGAAGGTATAAATTTTAGATTAAATTTAGGTAAAACTGATATAAATAATATTACTTACAAACCATTAAATACACAAAAAAAACGAGGTAAAGGTATAATTGTTTTAAAACGTAATAGTAATGGAATACTACAATATAATAAAAATAAAATGCTAAAGAAGCTGTTAAACAATTTAAAACGAAATTAAAAGAATTATTAATTTGCAAGATGAATTTATAAAAACTGAAGAGAGTATGCCTATGGTTGATTTAAATAATCAATATACTGAAAATTTCAATCAAATAACTAATGAAGAACTTAAAGAACATATAGGTGTTATGACCCCATCTGGAACTATTAATAAAAGAACACGCAAAGCACAAATAAATCACTTTGCTGAAGAGCTAAACAAAACTATAGCTAAAATAGATGAAATAGAAAATGAAAATGGTATTGACAACAATATTTATGAATTAACTAATTTACATGAAAGAGCTGCTGAATTAGAACTTATAATTAGAGAAGAAGAAGATCAATTAGAGAAAGAGGATGTACGAGATAAACAAGAAGAAGACATTACTAGATTACAGCAGTTTAAAGAATGGGTTAAAGAAAATATCCCAGGATTATCAGCTTTAGCTATATCTGTGGCTATAATTACAACCATTGTCATAGGAGCTAGAAAAGCAATCCTACAAGGTGCTCAAGCTACTAGTAAATTTTCTAAGGCTTTAGCAAATATAGGTAAAAATTATGGCCAGTGTTAGGACCATTATTGAATATTATCGCTCAGGCTATATCTTGGGGAGCTAAAGGTTTAGCATGGTTAGCTTCTAATCTATGGATTTTAGCTATTGCTGCTGCTTTGTTAATATATGATCAGTATAAACAAAGAAGAAAATAAAATATGTTTTAATATATATGAACAGATTACAAGAAGAGCTTTTACCTGGTTATAAAAGAATGCTATGACAAAATTAAAGGTAACCGTACTTTTATAGTATAACCTTTAATCCTAATAGTGTTAAACCGAATGAACAAATTTATGTTAATATACCAAAATTGAAAGCAAATAGTTGTTTAGTCCCTGGTTCACTTAATTTATCGTTTGATTTTAAAATCAGTAATACAAAAAGTCACTTTCTAAATAATCTAAGTAAGATTTTACAGCATAGACTACAAATTAAAGTGGCAGGAGAGACTCTTTACGATTGTTGTGAACATAATATTATAAGTGTATACAAAGACCTGTGGTTACCCAAAAGTGACCGACAAAGCCTTATTGAATATGGAATAGCTAACGAAAATTTAAGAAAACTCATTTCTAAAGATGATAGTGCTGCAACAAGTGGAAATCTAGAAAAAGTATCAGATAAATTAATGTATGATATTTATAGTACAAGGCAAAAAATTAATATTGATACTATTCTTAAAGATCATGGTCTCTATTGCCCATTTAATATGAATAATAATTTTCAATACATAATAACATTACCACCAAGTGATCAAGTACTTGTCCCTCAAAACGGCCAAACTATCGGGGATTATGAATTAGAAAATATTCAGCTAGAATATGAAACTATTGAAAATCAAGAAATTGCAGATGAGATAACAAATCTATATTCTATAGGTAGAAGCCTATTTTACCATCATATAACCCTTTTAAAAAAGGAAAAATGGGATAAGTCAAGTACATTACAGAATATAAACGTAAATGTACCTCGTAAAAGTATGAAAGGCATTGTACTACTATTCACAGAAAATTCAGTTAGTGATAGTGAAAATTTTATATCCATTAATTGATGAAGTTAAAATAACTATGAAGGCACCAAATTGATTTTCGCCCAAGGTATGAATAAAAACTATTTTATGAAGAAGCAAGAAAATTTTTGATAGAACTATTCCGATAGATTGCTTCATGACAATTGAAAAATTTTATAAGGATAAATTTGCATTAGTTATCGATCTACGCACCTTTCAAGAAAAAATATTGCTGGTAACGGAAAAAATCATTAATACTCAAAACGGCATTTTGAAATTAAAAAGAGCATATACAAAAGATTTAAACTGTTACATCTATGTTATTAGTGATGCTCTTGTTCAATTTGTTAATAATGATTTACAAAGTATTCAATACTAGAATAACCAGTAATATATAAATGAACACACCCTTTAATATGATTATTTTAGGTATGACTGCTTGTGGTAAAACCTTCTTTCTTTTAAGAATGTTAGAAAAAACTTTAATAGACATTTTGATTACATTATTTTATTATGTCCAACTCTATCATATAATAAAACCTATCAAGAATGGAAATATATAAATGATTCTGATTTAATTAAGGTAGAATGTGACCAAGATCAGGTAGATATTGTTTTAAAATATGTTAGTGATGTATATAAAGGTACAAATAGTCTTATTATACTTGATGACTGTGCGAGTTGTTTAGATGTTAAAAATAGGACATCTGAATTAGTAAAATTAGCATTCAGTGCTCGTCATTATGGGCTTTCTACTATTGTGATTACACAGCAATTGACTAGTATTTCTAAACCATATCGTGAAAATATAAGTTATTTAGTTACATTTTATAATACAAACCGCAATGATATGAAAACCATATTTGATGATTATCTTTATGGTGTTGAAAAAGATGATATAGAAGAAATAACCAAAAAATTGAAAAATAATAAGTATGCACATTTAGAAATCGAACTTGTATACCCATACCAATGGAAAATTGTTATTCCGCAATAAAACATGTGTTATATATATATGCCAAAGCGTAAAGAGCCTGAAACAATTAATGATATAATTAATGAGATTGATTCCGCAAATGATACTATCAAAGATGCGGTATGTGATGATAATATACAAGATAAACCGCAAGAAAGTTTTAATAAAAGAGATCAACTACTTAAACTAGCTGAAGATGGTGATTTAGACAAGTCAGTTGCTTACATTAAAAAAGCTAGTCAAAAAATTATTGATAAATTGTACACTGAATACGAGAAAAAACGATTACAAAAAGCTAATGAGTTTTTAACTGATTTAGTTATATCAAAATTTTCAGATATATTAAAAGGGTTTGATGCTATTGAAGATCCCAAAGAATTAACAAAACAGCTTAAATCAGACGACCTTTTAAAACGAGATGTGTACAGTTTAGTAGAAAAATATCACCATTTTACCTTTTTAGGATTTTTATCTGGTGGTATAACAACTTAAACATGTTTACGAACATAAAAATAATAAACCGGATATAAAATCTGAGGAATAATATAAATGAGCTTATTTTATGGACATGATAAAACAGATATTAATGTAAATATACAAGGATCTTAGATAAAACACATCTATCAGATAATACTATACTAAAACTCAAGCTGATGGTAAATTTAATGACTACTATACTAAAACAAGCTGATGGTAAGTATGCTTTGATTTCTAATTTACTAAAATATTATACTAAAACACAAGCTGATAATAAATATGTTTTGTTTCAAGATTAGCCAACTATTATACAAAAATGAAACAAATGGTAAGTATGCTTTAAGTTCTAATTTAAATAAATATTATACAAAACACAGATGGTAAGTATGCTAAAATTTAAATAACTATTATACTAAAACACAAGCTGATGGTAAATATTATACAAAACACAAGCTGATGGTAAGTATGCTTTGACTTCTAATTTAAATAACTATTATACTAAAACACAAACTGATGGTAAGTATGCTTTGACTTCTAATTTAAATAACTATTATACTAAAACACAAGCTGATGGTAAGTATGCTTTAAATTCTTTTAATAACTATTATACAAAAATGAAATGATGATATAGTAAATGGTAAAGTAGTATATCAAAGTAATCAATTAAATTATACAAATTTTGATAGCCAACGAAATATTATCAGAATTGTTTTAATAATATTAAATTTATTGAATTTACACTTTTATTAATAAATCCATCTGATAACTCTAAAACAGTTAAATTAGATATTATGGTAGATAAGATTAACAAAAAATTTATCATTGAAATAACAAATGATAATGAAAAAAAGATAGCTAATGCATTACTAGATTTATATTACGTATACTGTGTTGATGATGATTTAAACTATATTTATATTATTATTGAACCAAAAAAATCTGCAGCTTCACTAGATTATAACGAATGGAAAAGAAAATGGCTAACAGCATTTAATGGATTAACCAAAATTCAAGTTTATTCACACCATCAATCTACATTATCTATGAGATATAATGGTTATTCACAAAATTTTAGGGCTACTATAGAAGACAATATTCTAGCAACTAAAAAATCTGTAAATGATGAAATCGAAAAATTAAAAAAATTTATTAAAGATAACTATCAAACTAAAAATCAAGATGAATAACTGTTTGTAATAAGTAATTAATACAAAAGCGATATACAAAAAGATTCAAAATCCTGAAACAATTAGTAAAAACACTTTTAACAAAAATTATATAAAACATTGTTAAACATGTACATGTGACACGCACTTGATAGACAAATTAAAAAAACATATAGATTCCATATTTTGTAAAGAGCATCTATGACATTGTTGCGCTCAAAATTTCAGGCTTAGTTGCCTGAAATTCTTCGCCCCTAACAACGATTTAAAAAGATGCTTTATTAACATTTATTTGTAAAGACTGTTTGTAAAATTTAAACGCACCTATATATTTCAAAAACATATAGATTCCATATTTTGTAAAACATTGTATTATTATACATGCGCTGATGAAATGTGCTGATTACATTAAACACCATTGTTAAAACATGCACTAAGACACGCGCGCCGCTTAAAAACCAGCTAGCGCTGATACTGATATTTTAATAACACTTGATTATTAACACTTGATTCTACCCATTGTGGCGATTTAGCTTCGCTAAATCAATACATTGTTAGGGGGCCTTGTTAACAATTAATTCTTAAAGACGTTTTTTTAAAGAGCATTTTTTAAGCCTCTGTTATTCTCGAATATTCTTCGAATACTCTTCGAATCTATGGGGGAACCCCGAATTTTTCACTTCGTGAAAAATTTTCCCCACCAGGGTTCCAGAATTCTCGAGAGCTCCATTCCCCTGCTCAATTTTAGCTACGCTAAAATTTGCGCTGCCGAGCTCTCTCCGAAACGATGCTTGTTAACATTTGTTTGTAAAGACCGTTTGTAAAATTTAAACACACTTATATATTTCAAAAACATATAGATTCCATAGTTTTATAAAGATGTTTTATTAACACTTGATTTTTGAAGAGCATTTTTTAAGCCTCTGTTATTCTCGAATATTCTTCGAATATTCTTCGAATATATGGGGGGCGAGCCCGAAAATTCTAGCTAAAGCTAGAATTTTTTACCCACCTGGGCTCGCAAGAATTCTCGAGGACCCCATCCCCCTGCTCAATTTTAGCTACGCTAAAATTTGCGCTGCCGGGTCCTCTCCGAAACGATGCTTTATTAATATTTATTTCTAAAGATAGTTTTTAAAACATATAGATTCCATATTTTTAAACGACAGATTGTAACCTTGAGATTTTTACCCCTTTGAAACAATGACTTTTTTTCACGCAGCTTTTTTACATGACCTTTTGCTGAGGGACGCCTTTTGAACCATGGTCTTATTTTACGCTGTTATAAAGAAAGTTTTTACCCAAGGTTAAAAGTAGTATAGTAGATGGGGTGTATGAGATAAAAAAAAGTAAACTTTTTTTGATCTCCTACCCCCATGTACTATTACTACTCGGGTGAATTTTCCCATTTTGCACCATTTCTCAACAACTGATTTTTAATTCATTGCAGAAGGCTATCGTCTTGGAATAGTTTTCCTCGTTTTGATGCTTTATTGTTCAGCCATCATCCCGTTTATGTATCTCTTCTCGTTTCTCTTCAAAACGGCGTCGAAAGCTTTCAGTTTATTGACGTTGTTGAATATTGTAACTGGTGTTGTCCCCTGGCTTGTTGTGTTCATCATTCAGAGGCTTGACTACCATCACACTGTTGATGTCCTTAACTGGATTTTTTTGGTACTCCCCAATATTTTTGAGAATTATATCCATATCAGACTTTACAATATGTGCATGGAAAAACATGCGCCGGTGATGTGCATGTCTCAGAGAGCGAGATTTCAGACGAATTATTTGGCTTTTGAAAATCCTGGAATTGGTCGATTTCTCTTGGTGTTACCACTTGAAGGAATCTTCTTCATACTTATTATTCTGTCGATCGACTTCAACGCTATTCGGTCGTTGCGAAGTTGCATTACACTGGTGTACGTCGATCCGTTTGACAGCAGTCATCCAAACGGCGATACGGAAGATTCCGACGTGATGGCGGAAAAACGACGAGTACTCAACGACGAAGTGAACGATGACGTGCTTGTAGTGAAGGATCTTACGAAAATATTTAAAGTTCCAGGTAGAGAATTTCGACTTGCTGTGTTTTAATAGCTTTCTTTTGTAGATGTGTTCAAATGAAAGCCTTCTTTTATCAGCCAAAATCATATCAAAAAAATT
>NW_025813416.1:0-26815 GCF_021976095.1 Xenia sp. Carnegie-2017
TTGTTGCCGAAGGACTTTTAGCTATGATTTCTTTAGTGCTTGGGGAATCGTGGCCGTTGTATGGCAGTGAAATCCTACATTCCTGCAAATATATTTCAATCGACAAAAAATCTGTAGCCATAAGGCGCCATACTATTATTTGCTTTATCATAAACAAATGTTTGGGGCTTTTCAATTTATGATCATTGATCATTCAATCATTGGAAAATTATACTACATATTGTTTAAGATTTGAGAAAACTAACATTGATTACATGAGAAGCTGTTTACTATAACCTGTGATTTTAAGTCTTCTGATCCATGAAGCTTTTTATTTTGACAATTTGACTTGAATGTTACTCCTTTTATACTCTTTTTGTCGGGAGGGCACATTGTTATACACTTTGTATATATATATATAATGCTGATCACTTATGCAATGTTCGGCGTTTAAAGGCTTGTCTCTTTTTTACATAATATTAATCCTTGCTAGTAATCTTGAAAACAATATAAATGCATTAACACCTGCGCTCAATCAATCAGCAATTTATGTGTATTGCTTAAGTTTACAGGTGCAGTATAAGAGTACTTAAAAGCCAAGAGTCTTGTAATACACGAAACAACGCACCTTTATAAGTCTAAAATGTGTAAAGTTAAATGCATGGGCACAACAAACGCAATAAACTATATTTGCACATTGATTGCACGTAGTTTACACGTGATAAGAATTAATCCTCGCCATTTTCTCTGTTTTATAGCAACATGTTTATTTCTTTGAACTCATCATGTTTTCAACTATGTTTTTATTTTAAAACTTGCAGTTCGTTTAGCAATAAAGTTGATTGCAAACTTTAGTTTGCTGCCCTTTATGGGAAAATACAAAATATCAAGTCGCTGCATTTCAAATGTAATTTATTAGCCACTGAAAGATAGTATACACATCTCACTTAAAAACATAATGTTAAACATAACCATATTTTAATCAACTGTATAAAATATTTTGTGCATTTATAAAATTTTGATTTAAGCATAATGAGGCAAACATTTATAAATTTCATGGTAAATATGTATAAAAGTATTTTTATAAATACTTATCACAACTTATTGTTGCCCAAAAATAACTTTCATTGAGTTAGCAAGATTAAGAATGTACTTGTTTTAAAAATGAAAAGACTAAAAATGTGAACCGAGCTGGCTAAATACGGCACGGTAAATCCATTTCATGTGTTTTCGCCAAACGAGATATGTATAATTGATGTCGGTGATCACTCGATTTTAGTATCTACTGTATTACGTTGTTTAGGTTTCTACATTTGATATTAATGTAAAATAATCTTCGTTTGATGATATTTGCAACGATTAAAACAAACAAAGACGGCTGACAACCGAAATGCAACATGGAAAAATGAAGAAAATTTACCGAAAGCTTTACCTCATTATGTCAAACGGTGATAAAGAGACAGGTGACTTTGGATTTTTTCGTCACGACTTTCCAATATAGTTATAACTAAAGTTACTAAGGATTGCATACCTACACCGCAGGGATTGACTGCGTAAGAATTTTATGCAAGGGTTGAGATGGATTGAAAACAATTACAAAACTTCAATTTAGAAAGTTCAAACTTGGTAAAATATCAAATCATAACATATATATAATGATATATAAGAATACAGTAAGTTCACGCTTGCATTTGTCCTGTATCCCCAAGTTACAGATAAGAAAGACGATGACGAAAAACTTGACTACCACGATCACCACGACAAACATTTCAGTGCAGAAACAAAGACCAAGAGAAAGATTTCGAAAATTATATGCCACTTCCAGACACGACAGCTCTTCATAATTGTCATGTATTCAATTATCGCCAAAATATTCAATTAACAAATTTTAAGACTAGGTAAAGTATCAGTAGATAAGGTGCAGCTTTGTCACACTTTTGTCACGGAGCTCTTACCCGTGCAAGTTAGTTTCCAGCCCCCTGAAGTTGATCGGTGCGCGCGCATGTCAACCGGAAATAGGGGTTAATAAGCAAGGCATGACATTGGATGGCGTGAAAATCGGAAATACGACAAAGGTGGAAGTTGCATGCTGTTGACAAAGTAACATTAGAACCGTTTCTCAATCGAAGGTAAAAACGGTAGAAAACGAGGTAATCGCATTTTATAGCTTATACTTTATCGAAAGGTTTACATTTTATCTCTTGAAACAAATGGAATTGAATGTTGACATTGATCAGGCATTAAGAATGAACAAATTGCCTTTGGAGTCAGAAAAGAATGAAATAACTGTATTTTGATGACGCCTTGGAAAATGTGTCCGAAGAGATTGTGATCAAAGATTTTATGAAAAGCATTGAAGATGTCGACCCACCCGTTAATGGACTTGAGATACTAAAATATACTTGTAAAGATTGGCTTAAAATATTTGTTTCATATAAAATGAACAAACTTAAAAAATGAGTCATTCAACTTTTGTAAATGTTTATTTATACTTTTACATTCAAATCTGAACATCGATCTTTACTGTCAAATGACTGCATCAAACATGACGCCCTCGGTACACAGTTTTCTGAATGAATGAAATAAGAACCACTATATAAAATTGCTGCTTCCGTATGACAGTTTATACCTCAAACATATATATATTTAAACTTTATATAATAGCACACAGTAAGGTATAAACGCACCCATGAATTACAAACTTACATCAAAAATCGGCGAACAGCTACATCGACACCTGCGTCCCATACACTACATGAATGAAGAGTAAAAATCAATGACATAAAACACAACCTGAGATTAAAATATCTTTAAAGGCATACAAACCCACAAATTTTGCATTGGAATTTTCCTCGTGACTCCATTAACGGGGACAGATGTACTGTGTGGCCACATTTAGCCGTGAAAGAGAAATCACGACAGCGATTACATTTTTCTGAAAATGAGGAGATAGATTCTGTTGAAGATAAAAAACATTCGCTAATTTGAAATAAACAGAAAGAACTCGCACTTACTAATTTCGTTTGATGCTGACTCCAGCGATGCCATTCTGCCAGACTTTGCGATTTGTGTGTCTTGATTTTTTGCAGAGTTTTTATCGTCTTAACACATACAAAACACTTTTAGTATTTCAAGTGGTTGAAGTACAAAGCGTATGCGTTTGAGATGTGACCTTCGCCGCCATCTCGCAAGTGCAAATTAAAAAAATTACCATTGAATAGTATGACCTTGAATAATGAGGCGTGGGTAAGATTTGTGCAGTATCCTATTGAGGGGAATGATGCAGTAAATGATAAGGACCCACGAAAGATGCCTGACAATGTGAATAAACGAGCGGCATGAACATAAGTCAATATTAAAAGGAAATGAAAACAGCCTTTAACATACCGACCGACACGATACAGTAAATGATAAGGACCCCACGAAAGATGCCTGACATTGTGAATAAAGGAGCGGCATGAACATAAGTCAATATTAAAGGGAAATGAAAAGAGCCTTTAACATATCGACTGACATGATACAGTAAATGATAAGGACCCCACGAAAGATGCCTGACAATGTGAATAAAGTATCGGTTTGAACATGAGTCAAAATTGAAGGGAAATTAAAAAGAAAAATCATGTTGTGAAGATAAGATCCTGCGGTGTGGGCGGTATCATACAGTGGAAAGTGATGCAGTTAATGAATAATGAGACCGCCTCTGGAAAGATATCAAACAATGTACCGAAAAGGGATTACTGATTTGAACAAGCGTGAGTCTTACACTTGAATGTGATTCTATTCAATTCTTCACTCACAGTATGAATGAGACCTATTCTTCTTTAAAGAAAATCATGCGTTGGTAAATGATTATTCATGTGAAGGCCAACACTTTAAAAACGGGGAAAATGTTCCTGTTGCACACCAACTTGAACAGTGCTTCATAAACGTGTTAAATCTGCGTTAGGAGAACAAATAATCTGAACATCATGGCTTCCATTGAGAAATATCCATGTTTCTGTGGTGCAGGCTTCGAGAGAATCGTATCTAAGAAGGACGAACGTGCGTATGTTAAATGTAAAGGTGAAGGATGCACATTGTTCTGCCACGAAGAAAGGTACCATATTATAATGGATGCCTACGAAACGAAAGTCGCGAAAGAATTCAAACCTAACAAGTTCCCCCTGTGCGAATGCGGTTATCCAGGTAGTCTCATGGTCTTCCAATCGAGCAATAATCCTGAAAGGCCATATTTTCGTTGTCAATCTATCGCCGACGGTGAAAAATGTAGCTTCTTCCATTGGGGGAACGTGACTATGAATAGCAAGATCATTAAGAAAAAAAGAAAGGTTGAACTGAATGACCATAAGAGGAAAGAGCCTAAAGAAAAGGAACCTAAAACGGTCGCCGTTAAGAAACAGAAAAAAAGGACCAATCCTTTGCAGGACGATGAATAAACACGAAACGTTAAGCAATAATAATAATAACAATGCATGCACGAACGGATGATCACTGTATCTAAAAAATTCACGCAATAAATTTTTGTAATGTATCGCTGTGAGTGTTTGTTCATTACACGCAATACCTTCCTGAACACCTGAAGATGCTATCTGTTTGTAATTATTCAATTACTCTGTAGGAGTTCAATGAACATATACTATAAAATGAAGCATGATTTCACAAATTGCCATTACTGCATGAAAATCATCGCCAGATGATCATGGGGGGAAAAGAGTATCTAGAGCGTTTACGTGTTCGAGCCATCAGAAAAAATGTAAAGGCAAAACGTTTGCTGAAAAAAGTTCAGAAAGAAATCTCTAAAGATAAAACTGATATTTCAAAAGTGTTAAAATGGGTAAAAAAATCAAAGAAGTTGTTGCAGCAAAGTGTTGACCTTGTGGAAGGAAAAAACAACATAAAAAATCAAACTGAAAATGATGAAAAATCTGTTAACTTTGTGCTTGAAAAGTTTCGGAACGATATGTTCGTAAATTTGGCACCAAATCGTGTATATTCCGTGCTAAGTTAGACGATCTATCCGTTCGAAATAAGCAAATCAAAGTCAAAGACATAATGACTGAGCTCGATGGCTTGTTTGACGACGCTATTCGACAGGTGAGAGTGAAAAAGCGCTGTGTGACACAAAGCATCTTTTTAATTTTTATGTTAATGTCCGCAGGTAAAAGAACAGTGTGATTTTAGAACACCATTGGAAGATCGTCTTCAGGTAATGATTAGATCGAATGCTTTGAAAACACCAATCAGCACTAAGCTTCTTCCTGCCGCTGAAATTAACTCTAACACAATTTTGGGTGAAATTACAAAACTTTGCAGAGTAATGAGAATATTCCTTTGGACAACTCGTTTATCATCGACCTTATTGGTGTAAAAGCACCTGTTGGGAGTGGTAAGGCCTTCAAAGTCTTAGATTATTCTCAAGACAGTACTTTAAAAAAATCGATTGTAACTATCAAGAATAATGATAACCTATGCTGTGCTCGGGCTTTAGTTGTAGCCATAGGGATGGCTGACCACCATCCTAAATTAAAACAAATGAAGATGGGTAGGCCTATACAGAAAAATAGCCTTAAAGTTGCATAAACGTGCCAATATTTTGCCTGGTAAATGTGGATTGAGGGAAATTTCAAAGTTTCAAGGTGTTCTTTCAGACTATCAAATTATTGTAATAGACTTTGATGCACGAAACACTTCAATTTATGAAGGGCCTAGAAGAGTAAAAAAGCTAATGCTATACAAACACGGAGATCATTTCAATGTTATCAATCCGGCAAAGCTCCCAGCTTTTTTCGGTAAACGATTTTACTGTGAACAGTGTTCAAGCTTTGTAAACAACTATATTGATCACCCATGTTTTGATGTCTGCAGCACATGTTTACGCAAAGGATGTGCATTAATTCCGACGGAACAGCGGGAATGCTCGGACTGTTACAAGCTCTGCCGTTCAAATGAATGTTTTCACCTTCATAAAAAACAACGCATGTTAAGAGGACTTCATCTTCCCTCAAAATGTGACAAATCGTACAAATGTCGTACATGCAGTGTCATTGTTGACCAAAATCGGCAAAATAAACACAAGTGTGGAGAGTTCAAATGTCATATCTGTAAGCAGTTTGTTGTCGGCGGTCACTTATGCTTCATTCAACCTGAACTACCAAAAAAGCCAAATGTAAAACTAATTTTTTACGATTTTGAAACGGATTTTACAAGCGGAGAGCATTTTGTGAACTTTGCTGTTTTACAATTCGCTTCGGGCGAAGAACGTGTTTTCAAAGGATATAATGCATTAAATGAATTTTGCGAGTTTTATTTTCAAGAGAACGTAGGCTATACTGCAATTGCGCATAATGCAAAAGGATTTGACGCTGTTATCATTCAAAAATGGCTCACACAATATCGACCGACAGTCGATATGCATGTCATTCATTCAGGTCAGAGAGTAATGCAATTATATTTAAAGGTTTATCAGATGACGCTAATCAACTCGTGAAACTTCCTAAGTATGCCTCTTTCCAATTTGCCTCGAGCTTTGGATTTGTCGATGTATTCGAAAGGCGATTTCCTTTTAAATTTAACACGCGAGAAAATCACAAATACGTTGGACCTATTCCGGCTCTTGAATATTATAGCCCCGACACAAAGCCAAAATGTAAAAGAGATGAGCTAATTGCATGGCATCAGAATTTAATTGTGAGGGATACGTTTTCGACTTTCAAAAGAAATGTACAAATACTGTTCTCAAGATGTAACTATTTTGCGTTTGTTTTGCATGGAATTCAGAAAGTTGTTTTTGGCCGAAACACGTGTAGACCCATTTTGTTATTGTACAATTGCGTCTTCGGTCATGGCAGTGTTTCGTTCAAACTATTTAAAAGAAAAAACCATTGGCATTGTACCTAAGAATATGTATCGTGATAGCAATAAACCGTATTCAAACAGTGCCATTGAGCTGGAGTCTGTTTCCTTTCAAACAGAAAGCAATATCAAACAAAAGCAATATCAAACACGCTCTTCATCATGGGGAAGTTATTTATGATCTGTTGTTAAATAAACATCATTATGTCGACGGATTTTATGAAGACACAAACACCGTGTATGAGTTCTACGGAAAAGTTTATCACGGCTGCCCTTTATGCCTAGATTTGAAGAGTGACAATTCTTACCGTACAGGTACAACGCTAAGAGAAGCATATAACCGAACCATTGAGCGTGAAAAAAGATTAACGGAGTTAGGATATAAAGTAAAAACCATATGGGAGCATGATTTCAAGCAACTCAGACAAACTCCTCAAATGCAGCATTTTTTAAACACACATGAAATTATAACAGACCTTTACCCTGCCGATAGCTTTTTTGGAGGAAGAGTTGAGGATTTTAAACTGTTTCGTAGGGCCGAAGAAAATGAGAAAATCTTTTATAACGATTTTACAAGTCTTTATCCATTCGTTATGAAAAATCGCCGTTATCCTATAGGTCACCCTACAATTATTCGCAAAAATTTTGAAGATCTTTCAAATTACTTCGGTTTCATTAAGTGCCGCGTTTTGGCACCGGCAGGCTGTATCATCCCGTGCTCCCGATGAAAGTTAATGGTAAATTAATGTTTCCAATGTGTAAGCGGTGTGCTATGAATGCCTCTGCAGAATGCCATCATTCCGAAAACCAGCGTTCATTTTGTGCGACTTTTACGACCATTGAAATGAACACGGCAATCGAAAAAGGCTACAAAATTTTGAAGGTGCATGAAATTTGGCATTTTGAAGAAACATCGGACAGTTTATTTAGTGAATATGTCAATTTCTTTTTGCGATTGAAACAAGAAGCTTCGGGCTTTCAGGATTGGGTAAACTCAGACGCAGACCAGGCAAAATATATCGACGACTATCTAAAGCACGAGGGAATTCTATTGCGTAAGGAAAAATTGTGAAAATCTATGGTTAAGAGCGTCAGCAAAACTTTGTTTAAACTCGCTGTGGGGTAAATTTGCACAACGTAATGATATGTTAATTACGGAGTTTATTCATGATCCGCTTGTATTTTACAAACGACTAAATAGTGCAGACACTGAAATTCACGACATGATTGTCATGGTTGTAATAGTCATGGTCATGATGGTCATGGTCATGATGGTCATGGTCATGGTGGTCATGGTCATGGTAGTCATGATCATGATGGTCATGGTCATGATGGTCATGGTCATGGTAGTCATGGTCATGATGGTCATGGTCATGATGGTCATGATCATGATGGTCATGGTCATGGTAGTCATGGTCATGGTGGTCATGGTCATGGTCATGGTCATGGTAGTCATTGTCATGATAGTCATGTTCCTCATCCTTCTCCACGCTCAAATTATCAGTAATTTGTGGTTATTGAACAAATGCAAGCTTGCCTCAACATGTACTGTTTTTATTAAAATGTTATGTTTAGATATTTTACTAAGTTTTGAAATTTGTTAATTGAAGTATTATATACAATTTCAGCCAAACCTGTATTGTTAAATACAGTTTTGAACGTAATTGTATATACATGGTGTCATACTGTCTTGGTGTGAATCCGTGTGATGAATATGTTAACTCGGAATGCAAACTCTACTCAAACTCTCAAACTCTCTTGAAATCATGCTCCCATATGGTTTTTACTTTTATACCACTTTTTGTGACCATTTGTGTATGGGATTCCATCGTTGATTTTCGTAAGTCGAAATCTGAACGCGTACAGGAATATCACATTTGTTTACGTACAAGTAAACATTCTGATCACCTCAACAGCAAATGCACATGGCTTTACGGCTGATATTGTTTTTATGATAACCGTATCATCTGATCGAGCTTGCAATTTATTGTCCTCCAGGGATAAGGTGTACGATATACCGTTTGCATCGGCAAACCAAATAACCCCTTTGCTGTTCATAACTCGATAAAATCGAACTTTCAAATTCGATTTGTTTCGGAACTCGGAAACGCACAGTCAGAACTTTTCAGTAATCCGTTACATAAGGGCACAATGCATAATGGGAAGAGAGTACTTCCTGTTTTAACTTCCTGTGCGTCCTCTCATCAGTACCTCCCTCTTGTTTGAGGGTTCATTTCATCAATCCCAGACCTCAGTGTCACGTGTGGTCCATTACATGCCATAAACCGTTTACCACGTGGTTAAATGAATTGTAACAAATTAGTTGCAAAATGACAAACAACAAATTACTAACATTGGTGTTTGTTTTTAATGGTGGAAAAATTTTGTTGGGAATGAAGAAGCGAGGATTTGGAGCTGGAAGATGGAATGGATTTGGTGGCAAAGTAGATAGCACAGAAACAATTGAGGCAGGAGCAAAAAGGTGGGTTGCAAGTTTGTACTTTTTGAACTCTGGCAGGTAATTTACACAAGGGCAAATCTGTAATTTTAGAGAGTTAAAAGAAGAATGCAATCTAACCACAAGAGACCTAAAACATGTTGGAATATTAAAGTTTGAGTTTGTTAATGAGCCACAAATCATGGAAGTTCATATTTTACAACCAAGGTTTACGAAGGGAAGTGCAAGAATCAGAAGGTGGACAAGTTAAAATCAATGGCATAGCCAGTTTGCACATTTTAGTCCAATTTTGTAAATTTCAGCACATTATTGTTTTTCATACCTGTAGAAATTCATTGTTTTTACAGTGTGTGAGCGAAGAAAAATGTAGATCAAGGCACTAAATTGCAGGCTGGCTATGCACTGCTTAAAATTAATTCAGAATAAATATAAAGCTTTTTCATAAATTAATTTTATGGATTTTTCCTCCAACAGAAATGAGACCTAAGTGGTTTAACATGGATGAAATTCCTTTCAATGAAATGTGGCCCGATGACAAATTGTGGTTTCCATTGATGCTAAGCAACAACATGTTCAAAGGTTATTTTAAGTTTGAAGGTCATGACAAGATACTACACTACACTCTTACTGACCAAATCATGGACTGATTTTATGTGTAATTTATATTGTATAGCCACAATACTTAAAGCAAATGCATACTCTAAAGTGCAAGCTTTGGATAGAGTCATTTACTTCATGACAGCAAATTTTAAAAGTAAATAGTTCCTATGGAAATGTTTGATAAATAACTATTGAAAACAAGCCTTCACACATCCCAGTCAGCAGTACCTGTGAGTTCCTAAATGGTATTTTCATGAAATACAGATTATAATATAGTCTGTATTTTGTTTCAATAAACCTATATTCTAAATCTACTCATATACTTAAAATTTTCTGCCATACAAAAATAGTTCGTGCAAGTTATTTCATACAAAATTTTTTGGCTGTACTGCATGCACCCAGGTGCTTTTCCAGCCCTGCTAAAGAGTATGATTGATAAACCGTCCAAGTGTTCCAGTAAACATCATCATCATGTTTTGATAAATTGTTTGATTCACTAAACTTCATTAAGTGTGACAGGTGAAACAGATGGTTGTATTGTTGTCATGTTTTGATGAAACCCAGATACACAGCCACGTGCAGTGATTAATCTACCACAAGCTTGACACTATATGAAATAATGAAGGAATGTTTGACATTGCAAATGGAAGCACATATACAGGCAGTCAAAAAGAACTGCTTGATAGCAAAAATACTTTATTAGGGAAACACAGAGACCGTGGAGCCAGAGGATGGGGGTGGGTGGAGGCCATGGACCCTTTACCTCTTCCACAGAAAAGTAGCTCATAGAGTAAAATTTAGCATCGTAGGTAGAGACTATGCTTTGTGCTATTCTGACCAATGGCTTGCAGATTTGGTCTGACTAACTTAATTTTTCTGTGTTCAATCACTACAAAAACAACAGATTTCTGTGGAAATGTAAAAGATAATGCTATAAAATGTAAATAGCTGGGAAAAACTTGCAGGCTGGTTTTGAACAAGTTTTGTGGTCCCCGTGACATTGAGACAAAGAAAATAAAATTATCTTTAATAACTACTGGAGCCTCCACTTGCTTTGCATTGCTTTCCATCATGTTAAGCAATCCTTGGCATGGATGATAAACATAACTTTCCAACTTGACTAGACAAAGCCTGAGCAGTTCTTTTTCACTGCCTGTGTATATTTCCATTTCAGAGAATTTTATCCATGTAGAAAGGAAGTACTCACCATACCCTAGTCAATGTAAGTAAAAGTGTACATAAGTAAGAAGAGAATAAAATAGACATTAAAAATTACACATGAACTTGACAAGCTTACCCCCTGTCCAAGAAGAACAAAGGATATAAAAAAGAAAAGTTATTAGAATTGAGGAATATGTGAATTTAACTCATCAATGTTTTGTTAAAGAGAACTTGAGTGTACTCACAAATACATCAGCAATCTAAAAATGAAAATTAGTTTGCATATAATTAATTTATTTGAAAATATTAACATTTTAGCAAGTAAATTTTAGCATCATTCCTTACAAGGAATAGAGATGTCAACTGTGTTTTTACTGTATGTCGTATGAATTTAGATTTAGAATTACATCCCTTCATATCTCCAGTTGCCCCCATTTCATAATCCTACATACACCCTTGAGTTTGATCATTGTAACTTTTGATTGGCAAGCAATGCTTATTCGTCTATCTGTTTTAACCATCTGTTTTAACAATGATTGAACTGAAAATATTAACATTGCATGACCAAATTGTGGGCTGGCAGCACCACGGACCATCAGTGATAGCTAGTTAGAAAATAAACACAATGAAACGCGTGCGCTGATTGGTCTAGAGCTGAGTTTGCATTAGCCTGTGCAAAGCACATCTAAGCTCAACCAATCAAATCGATTAAAACAATCAATCAGTCAAAGAGAATTTGCAAATCGATCATGAATACATTTCAGAGGAAAATTGAAATGTTTGTCTTTTTTTTGCATTATTGTTATTTTATAGAAGAAACAAAAGATGTTTGCAAAGGCTGATGCAAACACTGCTCTAGACCAATCACCGTAAGCGTTTTATTCTTTTTGTTTTATAATTCTTAATTATTGATTGGACAATAATATGTATTTGTTAGAGTAAAGTAAACTACTAACCGGCTATTGATCCCAGAAGATGATTCATTGAACATAGAAAAAAATAAAAGGCAGTATAGTTTTGGCAACTAAATTGTCAAGTAAAATATAACGTTTAACTGACCCCGACATGCCAAGAACACGACCTCTCGTTGTTTGCTTTCTCTGCATACATTTTTCCACAACGACAACACGTTTGAATTGATTTCATGTGTAATCCTTGTGAACTTTGAGAAGATCTTTCTATTTTTCGGATGCAAGCTTGAATTGGGTTTAAAAGTGCGTAGTGAACGATTGACCGTAGGGTCTTTTGATTGTTTTGAATTCAACATTTGTCTTCGTTCAATGTCCAGTGCAAAAGATTGTTGCCGCAAATTTATGCGATGATCTCGAGTCGCTCGAACCATTTCTCTTCGTTTTTGTACGACGCGGTGGAGATTCTGTTTAGAATCGCATCTTTGAACCAACTCATGTTGTCTTAAATCAATGAAAGTCAGTTGAGCGCCACAACTACAGGTTGACGAACGAAACGCGCATGTTGTTAAGTGCTCCGTGAAGTCTGAACGACGTACTTTTTTTGTACAGCCAGCATTCGTACAAGATACCATGGAAAATGGACATTCCTTTACGAGATGATGGTTATAAGATTCATAAGTGACAATTTCACCGCAGCCTTTTGGGCAGCTTATTCGTAGCCTGGCCAATTTTTTAGCCATTCTCTTTTAAAGGTTCTGAAGAAACTTTGAGGTCCTTTAGGCAAACGGAACACCCCAAATAATGAGTCTTTCGGCTCTTGAAACAATCCCAGCAAAGGACATGTTTACACGTACAAAGAACCGGATCAACAAAAACACCGTGACAATGAGAGCAAATAAACTGTTCATCGATGTCTTTATCTTCAAAATATTTGACATTGATCCCCATCAATAACTTCCATAGGATCAACTTTGTGAAAGTTTATGAAGGTGATATATGGCAATTCAGGCGCAATTGAGCACTCAATATTTTCCTTTTATTACTCCTATCGTCATAGCTTGACAACGTTGTCCGTTGTCAAGGTACATATGAGTGCTCTGTCCCGGATGAAACACGCTTTGCCGCGCGTGATATGCAAATGAAGATATCATTGCGACTACTGTCAGAAATCTTTTAGGAAAACACGAAGTTGTTTGATACTCTTAAAATGTTAAACATTTTTATTCTATGCGTTTCAACAAGTATTGCATGTCAAAGAAGACATGAGATATACTGCCTTTCAAAATTATCGGAAAGCCTTCACCTATAATGACAAGTAATAATACTTGTTGCAGTGACGTAACGCAATTTCTGGGCCCTACCTTTTCAGCCATTAGTGGCTACTTTTCTCCACAAAAAATAAGCTGAATGACAGTATTTACTGATTCATTGCATCCGAAACTGATGAGTTGTGTTTACATTAACGTTCATCAAAATATTTAATAAGAGAAAAATCTCGAAATTTGTTGAGAGTGGGCCTCTATAGTTCCTTGTAACAAAAATATTTATTTTATTGACAATATACTGAAATTGCAAAGTTGTAACACAATATTATCAATAGGATGACTATCGTTTACATCCCTAGTTGGTAATTAGATTTCCAAAATTGTGTTTAAGTTATTAAATAATTTGTTATGGTAATTTTGTACCGGGGTGCGGAGGGGGTAAAACACGGGGCAGTCACTGGGCAACCTGATACCCCGGTAAGCCACTGACTTGTTGAAACGGATACAGCGTGTACAAAAAAGACCTAGAATAAATTTCAATGCCCCACCACAATGTTAAGCCCATGGATGCTGGTTTCAGCCATTTGCACACACTTCATATCTTTGTTTCAAGCGCTAAAGCTATTTCTGGGAATTCAACATACTTTCTAACAGCAAAACTCGTGCAATATGCGCCCGTGGGTTGGCAGAGTGATCAGGCAATGACTTTTGATAATTTGCCGATTTCTAAAAGATTATCTTTTTTTATGTATCTTGTTCAGTGGCGGATAACTAGTTACGAGCCTGTAGGCTAAGACAAAATAGCAGGCCTTTAGGTGATATCTATCCCCGAGAAGGTCAGTCTCTTGAAGACGTTTGCGTTTCTCACGCTCTTTGGCTTTTGCCTTTCCCGGCTTCTGTTTGTAAGTGTAAACAATAGGAAATCAATAAGGACTCAACTTCATGAGTTCAGTGGACCGTGCAGTTTCTAAAAGGATATATCATCGAATTTTAGAATATTTAGCAAGTCCGGAATGGCAAAGAGTAAAACTATGTCTAAATACAACAGGCCTCTCGAAAACGCGAGCTTGTAGGCTTCAGGCTATTTAGCCTACTGAGCAATCCGCCTCTGACCTAGTTGAATAAAATGTTCACCATTTACGGAGTGTTTATTGCTTTTTAGTTTATTGAAAGATATCGTTGATGAATTTTCAGGTGCGGAGGACCAAGAAAACTAGCAATTTATGACAAGCTTTAATTATATATATATATATATATATAATTATATAAATAAAATTGCTGAGGCCTTTGATGAAAAATCATCTCATATGTCAGTTGTAGTTCATTTCGCCTTTCCCATGTTGTTTAGTGCACTGCCAGCTTTGAACCACTGGATCTGAGTGTCGTTAAAAGTGTGATTCAGTAGAAATTGTTCTTTGCTCCCGTCCTCGTGTGTTACTTCACATGTTAAAGGCTAGAAAGAAAAAGTGTGATTCAGTAGAAATTGTTCTTTGCTCCCGTCCTCGTGTGTTATTTCACATGTTAAAGGCTAGAAAGGTAAAAGTGTGATTCAGTAGAAATTGTTCTTTGCTCCCGTCCTCGTGTGTTATTTCACATGTTAAAGGCTAGAAAGAAAAAGTGTGATTCAGTAGAAATTGTTCTTTGTCTCCGTCCTCGTGTGTTATTTCACATGTTAAAGGCTAGAAAGAAAAAAGTGTGATTCAGTAGAAATTGTTCTTTGCTCCCGTCCTCGTGTGTTATTTCACATGTTAAAGGCTAGAAAGAAAAAAGTGTGATTCAGTAGAAATTGTTCTTTGCTCCCGTTCTCGTGTGTTATTTCACATGTTAAAGGCTAGAAAGAAAAAAGTGTGATTCAGTAGAAATTGTTCTTTGCTCCCGTTCTCGTGTGTTACTTCACATGTTAAAGGCTAGAAAGGTAAAAGTGTGATTCAGTAGAAATTGTTCTTTGCTCCCGTCCTCGTGTGTTATTTCACATGTTAAAGGCTAGAAAGAAAAAGTGTGATTCAGTAGAAATTGTTCTTTGCTCCCGTCCTCGTGTGTTATTTCACATGTTAAAGGCTAGAAAGAAAAAGTGTGATTCAGTAGAAATTGTTCTTTGCTCCCGTCCTCGTGTGTTATTTCACATGTTAAAGGCTAGAAAGAAAAAAGTGTGATTCAGTAGGAATTGTTCTTTGCTCCCGTTCTCGTGTGTTATTTCACATGTTAAAGGCTAGAAAGAAAAAGTGTGATTCAGTAGAAATTGTTCTTTGCTCCCGTCCTCGTGTGTTATTTCACATGTTAAAGGCTAGAAAGAAAAAGTGTGATTCAGTAGAAATTGTTCTTTGCTCCCGTCCTCGTGTGTTATTTCACATGTTAAAGGCTAGAAAGAAAAAGTGTGATTCAGTAGGAATTGTTCTTTGCTCCCGTCCTCGTGTGTTATTTCACATGTTAAAGGCTAGAAAGAAAAAAGTGTGATTCAGTAGAAATTGTTCTTTGCTCCCGTCCTCGTGTGTTATTTCACATGTTAAAGGCTAGAAAGGTAAAAAAGAAGAAGGCGGCGATCCATTAACAATCATTGGATGAAGTTGGGCATGATATCAAGAATTATTCATACTAAAACTACGTCATCTACAGAAAATTTCCCATGTTTTGTAGGTGGCAAGACATTGAGAATTATCTGCAGGCTGTCAGCCAATCACAATCAAGACTTCACCATCATTGTATGATAATAACAATTATCACCAATCTGTCATTTATTGTTTTAACATTGTACCTTCGCTATGGTTTTAATATTGTACCTTCGCTATGGTTTTAGTATTGTACCTTCACTATGGTTTTAGTATTGTACCTTCGCTATGGTTTTAGTTGAAGGTAGTGCAGAAATTTTTTGTTAATAGTTACGTTAAATGATTGGTTGCTAATGAAGTGGGCGGATTGCACAATAGTGTCTTTTGATACAGTATGTGGATCATAGTGTGATAATAAACCTTTTAGCAAGTTTAGTACAGTTTTCAAAAGGCACTATCTATGAAATAATGTTGGAAAACTTACATAAATATCTCTTTGACCACTTACCTTTCCGGGTGCAAAATCTTTAAGGCCAAGAATTGATATACGGTCTGTTGGCTTGATTTTATCATAATCGGCTGGGTTATTAAATGTCAAAGGCAACATTCCTAGAAAGAGAAGTTGTATCAATTGACACTGGTCTACATTTATAACAAATAATTCAACAAACGTTAGCAAAACTGACCTTGTTTTTTAAGATTTGTCTCTATAAACAACATAAAAGATCATTGTAAGAAGTGCAAGTAATATATTAACCATAAAAAATAAACACAATAAAACGCGTGCGGTGATTGGTCTAGAGCTGTGTTTGCATTAGCCAGTGCAGAACACATCTGAGCTCAACCAATCAAATCAATCAAAACAATCAATTAGTCAAAGAGAATTTTCAAATCGATCATGAATACATTTTAGAGGAAAAATTAAAATTTTGTTTTTTTCGCATTTTGTTATTTTATAAAAGAAATAAAAAATGTTTTCCGTGTTTTTCCCTATCTCGAGTTCTCCCAAAGGTCTCTTCAGTTTGCATAAGCCCGCGCAAACACAGGAAACATCTTTTATTTCTCAATGACACCGTTATCGATAACGGCGTATCGATAACGGCGTATCGGCTCTAAAAATAAAATTATTAGTAACGGTATTTTTTCTTGTTCATAATACCGATATTTAGACATTTCATTGAAATAGAAATACATTTGAAATGAATCATAGTTTAACATTACTAAATATATCACCTCAACAATTTCTGTTAAATTAATACTACTTAAAATTTGTTAGTTCCACAAAACATAGACATTGTGTTGTGAAATATGGCTGCAGTGTAAATGTCCACTTTGAATTTTATATTTTTTTTTTATCAAATGAACAGTCACTGGTGAGTACAATTTGGCATACTTTATGATGTTCAAGTTTCGTAAAATGGCGTAAAATAACGTTATCGGCACAATGTCGGCGTTTTAAAATCGGTATATCGGTAAAATCTTACATCGGTGCAACACTATCAACAAAACATTGCTGCCCACGTTTCATATAAAGTGCATATAAAAAAATTCATGTAAAGTATGGGCTTGGTAGCTCAACAGGTAAAGCGGCCGACTAGTATCACGAAGGTGCGAGTTCAAATCTCGTCCAAGTCACATGCTTTTCATGAGCATATTAAAACCGTGTTAGGATTTATATTATGTATATAAAGTGCATATGGAGCAAAAATTTCGCTGTTTTAAGTCTTTTAAAACAGAACTTTTAAAATGATAATGGCTTTCCAAACCAGTTTATGCGTGTTTCTTTTCATAATCAAAATATTGAGGTTTTTGTAGTGTTCAATTTATGCAACCCGTGACGTCACATTGCATAATGGAACATGAATTATCAGATATATTTGCTGATGCGTTACTTCAACATGGCAGAGTTCAATTCATTGTGAAGAATTAATTGTACAAAATCTTGTCTAACAGTTTCCACCTAAAGTTATCAGGATACTGACGAATATTATGCAAAATGACGTAACAAGTTAGGTAAATTGGACCAGCTGATTGGACAAAGCAAAAACTTTTAAACCTCGATGATGAAAAGACATATGTATAAACTGCTTTGGAAAATAAAATCTCATTCTCAATGAAAATGTAATTTAAGTAGCAAAATTTCGTGTCCTAGGCACATCAAGGCCAATCAGAATAATTCAAACGAGTTCAATACTTTCATAAAATCCAATAAAACTAAAGAATTAATCTGAATGAGAAATTCATATGATTTTTAGATCGAAAACTAGTACATTGACGTATTTAGGACATTTCGCTACACCAAAAGATATTTCAGTATCCCAAAGGATATCTTATTGACGTGTTTAGGACATTTCGCTACACCATAGGATATTTCAGTATCCCTTCTATGAGTTCCACTGACAAGACTCACGACGCTAGAGACCCGACTCGATAACGTTTGTTACCAACTCACCGTGTATCCTTGCAAAGCTTTTGACGATTACAGCTCTACCACCAAGATGTCTGGGTTCAAGAGCAGCATGTTCACGACTGCTGCCTTCACCGTAGTTCTCATCACCAACAACCACCCAGTTAACACCGTTGGCCTGAATAATAAATATTGATGAAGACTGTAGACTGGAGTATATAAGAACTCAAGTTTCAACATCAGATCACTCCTCATGAAGACACTAGACTGAAGTATATAAGAACTAAAGTTTCAACATCAGATCACTCCTGATGAAGACACTAGACTGGAGTATATAAGAACTAAAGTTTCAACATCAGATCACTCCTGATAAAGACACTAGACTGGAGTACATAAGAACTCAAGTTTCAACATCAGATCACTCCTGATAAAGACACTAGACTGAAGTATATAAGAACTAAAGTTTCAACATCAGATCACTCCTGATGAAGAGACTAGACTGGAGTACATAAGAACTCAAGTTTCAACATCAGATCACTCCTCACGAAGACACAAGACTGAAGTATATAAGAACTAAAGTTTCAACATCAGATCACTCCTGATGAAGACACTAGACTGGAGTATATAAGAACTAAAGTTTCAACATCAGATCACTCCTGATAAAGACACTAGACTGGAGTACATAAGAACTCAAGTTTCAACATCAGATCACTCCTGATAAAGACACTAGACTGAAGTATATAAGAACTAAAGTTTCAACATCAGATCACTCCTGATGAAGAGACTAGACTGGAGTACATAAGAACTCAAGTTTCAACATCAGATCACTCCTGATGAAGACACTAGACTGGAATATAAAAGAACTCAAGTTTCTCAACGCCAGATCACTCCTCATGAAGACACTAGACTGAAGTATATAAGAACTCAAGTCTGCATTATACACATTAACACCACAAAAGGAAAGATGTTTTTTCTTTAAAAAATATTCACCTTATAATATCTGGCAGTGTCAGGTACGGCACCATATTCTCCGTTTAGTTGATTCCGAACTTTATTAGCTTCGCCATTTTCCTCATTCACTGCCCTGGATAGAAACAGTAAATTATTTAATTTAAAGAAGTTTTACAAGTGACGCAGGGAGGAGGTGAAACATATATAACTCACGCAATGAACATGTTGTTGGAGATATTATCCAAGTGTCCACGATATTTTAACCACGGACCAGCGGCACTAAAAAAGGCAAACGTTTACTAAATTTGCCACAATAAATGCCAGACGCTATGCTTACTATTGTCAACTTGAAACCTCAAAAACACTGCTCAAAGTTGTTGAACGCCATAATGTGGCCAGCACAATATCGTTCTAACCATTGAACTAGATATAACTGTATAGCTACCCGACAAAATTTGAAGCCAGCAATATAACTAGCCCCAATTTCTCCACGCACGGCCCAAAGAAAGTTTTTTTTCACGACAGAAAGCTAAAATGCGTGTATAGGCATGGATTCATGCAAGTATAGACATGTTTACTATAGCCAATTCCAGTTATGTATATAGTTCAATGGTTATAACAAGTTAGATTGCAGGCTCACTGTATTCAGCGGTACACCTGATGTGATCTGTTGTGCATTTACCAGTGATCTAATAAAGAAAAAACAATTTGTTTGAAAAGAGACAAGCTTTCACTCTTTAGAATATTTAATTATATTACTAATTAATTAGAACACATTCGAATAAAATTATAACTGTATAAACTTTTTAAATTATGTTGATAATTAAAATTAAATGTAAATAAGCCTCTAAATAAAATGATAATTTAACGCAAATGAAAAAAATCATTGGCAAAATTATTTCTACATTGGTAATGAAGCTGCAAAGTGGAAACGGGCTGTACGAGTTTGTGAAATCATAAAACGACAGTTAAAAATAAGCGAGAAAATAAAATCTATGATAGCACCTTTATTAGAATTGGCAGACCAACAAGATCTTCGCCATTCCAGGCGTCAAATGGCTGTAGAAGTTGTAAACGGTTACTAAAAGAAATTAAAATAGCATTTACTTTGATGGTCGCCATTGGGAATATGAAAACATAGGTTTGTGGTAGTAGAAAATAAGTCTTTGGTAAAATGAGTTAAATAAAATTTCAATTGTATAACAGCTGTGCAAGAAAACCGTAAACTCATGTTTTCAGATGACATAAATCGGTCCCAATATGTTTTAATTCTTTCTTCTGCTCATTCTGGCAAATGCAATTTTTTCTTTTTAACGACAAGCACTACAGTCGATGTTAATGAAAAAACATTTTGTTGGCCTCAACTGCAACGAATTACGACAAATAGATTAAAGATCACGTGACGACAAATTATCTCTCCATTGAAAAAACAACCTTTTGACAAACAACAACAAATGGACAATGACAAACTATGTCGACATGAAAACCAGCCTTTATAGCGACAGCATGTTGTGTTTGGACTTCACAAAAAAAAACTGCCAAAGCGAAAAAGTTTTTTACAATCTGTATCATAATTTCTGAGCGGCAACAAATTTAAAAAACATTTAATAAAAACGACGATTTTTTTTAAGAGCAAACATGTTTCGATATTAACAAAATGCCATCTTCAGTACAAAATGATAGTGATATGAAATATGATACAGTATAGGGAGATCATCGACAACGATCAATCAACTTTCTCTCTCAAAATAAAAAAGAAGCTCTTCACATCAATAAAACTAATCCTGATCTAAATGTTCAAATTCACCATTACAACAGTATCTTTACTTTATAAAGGTCTAATTTCATTTATCGCCATTTTTAATGTGCATACTTACTTATTTATGTACATTTTTTTGTTTTAAACTTACTTTAAATAGATTACACTTCCATTCAATGTAAATAATTTATTCATACCTTCCTATAATGTATCATATTTCATATCACTATCATTTCGCACGGAAGATGGCATATTGTAATGTCGAAACATGTTTGCTTTTAAAAAAATCGTACTTTATATTAAATGTTTTTTAAATCTGTATCAATTTGCCACTAAATTGATGTATTCGAGATTCGCTTTTGTTTTACGTTATCTAAACAAACCTGCTCGGATCGACATTGACTTTTACCGCTGAGGAGTCGGACGGAGGATGTTGGTATGTATCTTCACCAGGATCAAATCCCTTTATTTTAGAAGAAAGTAAGGAACATAAAGGATCACAAATGAACAGCAAGCGTCAATGTTCTCACAATATCAAAGGTGAGCCGAAGCAAAACGTTACAAACACATGTACAGTATTAAAATAGTTAAAAATATGGCTCTAGGATTGATTAGTGGAAAAGTTTTGTCAACTTCCGGTCGACGTCCACGTCATCAAAAAACGTCACTTTCTAATTTACATTACCACATACACGAGTTGGTAGCTCATGACCGTTGGGATCGTCAAGTTTAAATTTTTCGCCTAAAATAAAAGTCTAAAGTTAGGCTTTCGAATAGGCTCACGACCAAAGGGTAGAGGGGGTGGGTTAAGGATTGAATTATCCCATTCTATACATACATCTCGAGCTCACATTCTTGAAATTATCAACGTACCGTTGGCTCCCTCCAGATAGTCTGATAGAGGATTGAACTTTAGGCTACCACCAAGAGCAAGGGCTGTAACAATCTAACACAAACAACAAAATATACACGTGAAAAACTGCTCCACTCAGTAGCAAAAATAGAAAATACGTGCAAAGAAAGAGAGGAGCTTGGGAACTAGTCTGGTCATATTCAAACAATTCTTTAAGTACAGCACGTTTCGACCAATGATTTAGAACCCAGTCTTCTAGATGTCTAACTACCGTGTCAAGCTGAGGCAAGGACGCCATCTTGAAAGGTGACAAAAGCAAAACTCAAAATAAATAGTAAATTAAAACAAAGTTTAAAAAACCTATCCTATCAAACATTTTAAGAATCAAACCTAGACTACGAACTTTGCTACTCTATATCAACACAGGAAAAGCAGATGTTAGTCGTAAATATCGTCAGTTTTTCCACCTTTCAAGATGGCGGCTTGCCTCACTCGTAACTATACAAATTCGGCGGAGTCAGATAACCAGTAGATTGGGTTCTAGATCATTGGTTTCGACACGCTTGGCTACATCACTTTTGAGGAATGTTATTTTCGTTTACAATCAAGTAAAACCAATGACGTCACACCCCAAATTCTAAAAATCGCGAGTGCTTAGAAATGAAATGAGTAACGACGATTCTTTATTATATGACACGTACTAACGAATAAAATATTTATTTCAATGACTTCATCAACACCGTTCCCCATTGCTCGTTCTCAAGTTGATAAATTACACGTACCAAAACTTACAGTTAACAACGTTTCTATGGAGATTTATTCATCTGGGGAGGGAAGGGGAGGGGGTGTTTGCAGATGGAAAAACAAAACCTTTACTTCCTTGGTCGCTACAAATATTAGTCAAAGCCCCCTGATGTGACGAAAACATTTACAAGGTAGATGTGATCAGTTTAGGTGTTAAAGTTCTACCTACGGACTTGGTTGAAAGGTAATAGTTTGGCAATAAAGTAAGCTTGTACACAGTTGTACCCTGTTGTACCTCTGGAGAAGCGACGAACGCATGTGTTGCAGGATTCGCATCGTTTCTTCCAGTGAAATTTCGATTGTACGACGTAACTATGGTATTCTTTTCGCCTTTTTTGATATCCTGTCTAAAAAATCATGCAATCCGTCCAAATTTGCACATAGTAGAAAATGAAAAGCATTAAAATACAATATATACACTTGCTGTGATTGGATGGTTTAAGAGTTTAGAAAAGCGTGTAAAGCAGAATTTAAAGACGAGTTATTTTGTGTCGCTCTCATAACTCTCAAAAAATTCCCATGAGTTTGATAGCCATAGCTCGTCTCAGGCTGAACTTCCTTACTTAATAACGGTAAGTTCAGTCTGCTGATATTTAAGCTTAATCGTGTATAGCGGCGTAGACTATTCACAACGGTCACTTTGAATGAATGATAGGCATTCAAAATTATCTATGATAATTATTCAATTAATGTTGATGTGCATAATGGCGGAGCCAAATACTTCGATTCTATTTGGAATTGGTTTGTATTTTAAGTTTTTTTGAGGAGAAATTATGATCAAAATACTCGTGCTTTTGTTCGTTGTTTAACTATGTCCTTAATCAAAGGCACTACTTGAAAAATCAGAGACTTTCCAAGCGAAGTACGTAAGCGTGTTGGCCATTGAAGTATGCATTTAGCGCCTTAATTTGTTCGGGACAAAATTCTTAATCTGAAAGAACACATTGCGCAAAGCGGACACCCAGAAACGATCTGGAACAAAAATCGCAGTGAAGAAACACCATTTTCATTTTGTTTACCAAGAAATAATTTGGAAATTTAATGCTTGGAAATCAGAAAATTTTTATTGATTATCCAATTATAAGTAGCATCTTATTTGCGAATAGCCTAAGTCACGGTACATGATTAAGTTTAAATTTCAGCAGACTGAATTTACTAAGTAAGAAATTCAGGATGTAAGCAGGCTAGGATGACCATGACCCAAGGTCATTCAAACCAATGAACACAGTTAAACAGTAAACATCGTAGTATTAGCATTGCAGCAAGAGCAAAAATGTCTGGCTACGTCACTGCTACATCACTGCTACGTACTTCCGTAAGGGTACCATACCTGTTCCATTGACCATACAGGGACCACAAGCATTCGCCAGCACAGTTCCTCCAAAGTCTCTTAACGTTTTGGCCTAATAGAACATGATGATAAACACGTGACTTTATATTTTCTAGAAATTTATTTTCTAAAGATGCACAAGCCGGAGACCACCAGTCCGCAAGTTAGAGATATCATGTAAACTTAAAACTCGTGAGCATTATTCATTTCTTTATGTCTCCATTGTTTTACAGTGGAGTGAAACCAAAATATTTACATAGCACGTCCAAACACGAGAGCTCGCTATGTTTTTACTAAAGACATTGCCCACAAAAACAACAGCAATTTAGGAAAGTAAAATCATACCACTTCATCACGTTCGATAGTCGCTCTAATCTGTTCAGAACCAGGTGTGACAGTAAATAATGATCTAAAGGATAAAGCATTTGAAAAGGTTGCTGAGATTTCAGTGGTTTTAATTCCTTTCTTTAATTGGTGGGATTGGACCATCACGGTTTTTAGAGTCTTTTAAAGTTGATAGCAGTGTACTGAAAAATAGACAACTGCTTCAAGAGCTGAGGGAGAAGGGGGAGGCCCAACGGTGGAGAGGGTTAAGACCAGGAACAAATTTTAAAAGTTTATATGTTTGGTTGATTGTTCAATCAAATAGTGAAGCGGACCTTTACTAAATGAATTAAATTAATCAAACGTAAAGAAGAAAATACCAAACGTAAATCCATTTACTTATTTGCATTTAACGTATTTTGATAGCAAGTCAAAATAATGAAATGAATGGTTTGAACCGGGAGTATCGTTAAATGTTTGTAAATAGATCGTTCAGGTTAGTATAGTCCTGAGAAGGACTGTTGTTGTTGTTGACTGAAGTTTCTGCATCCTAAGAGGTCATCTTCAGAGTCAAACTAAAATTTACTCCCCACTTGACTTTGAAGACGACTACCTCTAAATGTGTCGAAACATCAGTCGATACAGAACATCAACAGTCCTTTCTCAGGACTGCACCAACCTGAACGATCTATATCTACAAACATGTACCGTCAAAATAATGCTATTTATGTTAACCTACTTGGCTCGAATACCGCGATCCAACGCCTGTTGAGCAATACTTGCTGATCGCGTCATATCCTCGTAGCTACTGTTTGTACAGCTACCGATTAACGCTGAAATATTCGGGAAAGAAGTTCATAGTGAAATGACAACAACCAACATCAAAATGATTTCCCACTCTATAACCACAGAATAGACATCTAACAACGTGCTTACCAACTTTGACATCCAGGCCAACCGTTCGTTTCGGCAACCTTCCCAAGTTTGGAAATAAAAGTCAGGTGTGAAGGACCATTAACGTGAGGTTCAAGCTGCAATATCCAAAGATATACAGAATATTTTCACCGCGGTAGCGTTACACACAAGACCCCCTTCCACCATACAGACTATAAATAATGCTAGAGATGGAATTGATGACGAAATTGTGCGACGAGGAGTTGGGAGTTAGCCAATGTTATCCAGTGGAGAATTACTAATTACGGGGGCCTGTACACTGGGACTCTAGGCTACGAAAAAGTTGTTGGACCTAAAGTCGGATATCTATTCTTCCCACTAAGTTCAGTCTCTTTGATGACATTTGCGTTTCTTACGCTCCTTTGCCTTTACACTTCCCAGCTTGTTTTTGTAAATCATAGTATGAACATTAAGGAATAAATTTAAAGTTCAAACTGGGAAAACCCACTACTTCATGATATCTGATTAATGTGCATTTGAACAGTAGATCGTACGGTTTTAACAGCATAAATGGTCTAAATTAAGAACATTTAACTGGTCATTATTCCAAAGCCAACATCAAAGACTATACGTAATATAAATCCTAACACGGTTTTTAAACACGGTTTTGACTTGGTAGCTCAACAGGTAGAGCGGCAGACTAGCATCCCGAAGGTGCGAGTTCAAATCTCGTCCAAGTCACATGTTTCTCACGTGCGTATAAAACCGTGTTGGATTTATATACGTTTAACTGGAAAGGCAAAACTAAAACTAATTACGTCAAGACACAACGCGCTCAAAGCCTGGGCCTGTAGGCTTCATTTATTTTCACAAAGTAATCCGTCATTGATGCTACCTTTAGTATTATTTATAATCTCTATTTAACATCAACGCTCAGTAAAATGATATTTTGTCGTTTTAGTATCCAAATATGCATGATAATTAACGTGCAAACGGTACTACTGTTTGGCACAGAGTGAGGTATCCCACCTGTTTTGAAAAAAATGCATTATTTCAGGGCATGACAATTTTAATTATCTCGCAAGCGGAGCTGTTGAGCTAGTTATAAGGAAAAGTCAAACAAAGTCAATACTTCATATTAGAGCCTCTGTAATACTAATCGAGTTAGTGATCATACCTCGTCGAGATTGATCTCAATCAGTTCATCATACTCGCAACCATCGTCCGCTTGTAACACATGTATGTTACTTTGCGCCAGGCCACTAATCGCCTCGCGGCCGGTCGCTTTGAGATAGTCTGCCATTCGAGAGTTGAAAGGAAACACGGAAGTTGTTGCTCCAATCTCAGCACCCATGTTGCAAATTGTGCCCATTCCTAATAGAGGTGGCGAAATTTGTAAGACTTAGCACTTCAGCCACTGAAGAAAAAATATTTCCTAATTACCTGTACATGAAATAGAGTCGACACCAGGCCCATGGTACTCAACGATTGCGCCAGTTCCGCCTTTTACAGTAAGAATGTCTGCGACTTTGAGAATTACGTCTAAATTGTTCAAAGATAACAGTTATAGTAAATATAAACAGGATATCGTTTTTAAGGTAAATAGATAGACGGTTGGTAAATGTATGGATGGTTGGTAAATGTATGATGAATGGATGACATTCATGGTTGGTTAATAAATGGATGGATGGCTGGCAAAATAGCAGATTAATGTCAAAAAT
>NW_025813417.1:0-9000 GCF_021976095.1 Xenia sp. Carnegie-2017
ACATCTAATTCTGCTTTCCGTTGTTTGGTTTGAAGCTTTTCAAACTTCCGCTATTCTGATAAGGAAACCTTTCCTTCGTATTTTTGTGCTATGTCGTAAATAATGTTTCCATAATTTCGTAAAAGCCTTATTGCCAATACACATTTAATATAAACGACAACTTTTTTGAAAATAGACATGTTTCGACATCTCATGATGCCATCTTCTATACCATGCACGATATATTTTTTGGCTAAACAGTATAACGTAACGCACACTACAGCGTTCGTCATCGTTTGTTATCACAATGCATCACAGTACATATTAATAAATCCCAGACACTGATCACAATGCATCACAATGCATCACAATGCATCACACTACATCACAATGTATCACAATGCATCACACTACATCACAATGTATCACAATGCATCACAATACATCACAATGCATCACAGTACATCACAATGCATCACAGTACATCACAGTACATCACAATGCATCACACTACATCACAATGTATCACAATGCATCACACTACATCACAATGTATCACAATGCATCACAATACATCACAATGCATCACAGTACATCACAATGCATCACAGTACATCACAGTACATCACAATGCATCACAATGCATCACACTACATCACAATGTATCACAATGTATTACAATGCATCACAATGCATCAATGAATTATTGAGTATTAAGACGTAAAAATAAACGGAATGGGTTAAATTGTCAGTGAGGAGAGTTTTCATCGAGTATTTTCGGGAGAAAGACGAATGCGACACTGCGGACATTACGTCATTCGAGTGTGATAGTGTGATGTCGTGTGATGCATCACAATATTGCTAGCCAAAGTAGCAAAAAATATATCGCGCATCAGATGGGAATTACATCGTTACGTCACTGGGCGACTCTGTAAAGCCCGCCCCGCACACTGGAGGAACTTGCCTACGCCAAGTGTCATTCGTGATACTTGGCGTAAGTACTTTCCTCTAGTGTGCGGTGCCGTTTGGAGCGCTTTTTGTCACGCGTGTCACTTGCATCTGAACGGCACCGCACACTAGAGGAAAGTGCTTACGCCAAGTATCACGAATGACACTTGGCGTAGGCAAGTTCCTCCAGTGTGCGGCGGGCTTAATCGAGCAATTTCGAAGAGAATAGAATAGATGTTTTGTCTGTCAATTTTAAAGTCTTCTAGGTAAATGGCGTATTTAAACGATTCTTCGAGCGATATTTTGACCTGTTCTAACTTAAAAGATGGTAAAGAAATTTCAAAGATAAATGGAGGGTTTAAATATTATACTTTTGAACAGGTTAATGAAACGGGGACATATTTTTCTGACATGCTAAGACGAAAGCAGAAAATATGTGTATTGAAGATTCCAATTCAGAGTTTTAACGACACCACAATTTTCGAGGTATTTGTATATTTCTATATTACATTTTATATATATATATATATATATGCACTCTTTTTATCTGGTTCACCATATTTACAGTCCTCGAAATCACAGTTTGTTTATTAAAGAATTGTATTAATTTGTAGGCCGTGCCCACATACTTGGCAGTCGCGGAAGATTAGCCAGTGTTAGATAACCGGTTGTGTAAAACTTTAAAGAAAACTCTCCGCTACTTAAGAAACTGTTCCCACTTTGTTTTTCTGTTTTAGTACACGGTATTCTGTGTTGTAAATTGTAGGTAAATCGTAAAACCTTGCTGTTGATGCCATCTTCAATTTCTGAATTTCAAAGCGCTGTTACTTACACCGAACCTTATTCTAACCATAATTACTACAAAGCCCATGATGGCGTAAAAAATTACTGGCAACATGGTAGCTATTTCTCAAGTAACGGGAGCAACATGCTTCAAATTGCCATGTGGCACTAGCTATAGAATAGCATGTAAATTATCTGCACGACTGACAAAAGTAGGACATAAACACCTAGTTTTATGTATAGTAATAATGACATAAACAATCACTAGCCAAGCTAGCTTGCAAATTTGTCCTGTGATGTTAATTTCTTAGCTTTACAATTATTAATTTCTTTAGAACCAAATTTGCAGGCTGGCTTTGTCTCATATGTAGCTATAATTTGTTCAATTGCAAAGATTACATTTTGTCAGAGTAATAAACTATAGGATACCTGGCTTGACTGTTTCTTTTTGTAGCAGCTAGTTGTTTGCTGTCATATTATCATTTATTAAATACTTAATTGACTGTTTACTTGGCCTATATAAAAGCCAGGTCTGTCTAGTCATTCTCGAACAAGAAAAATTTCTGATATTTAAAATTGCCAGGTATTCTATAATTTAGCCACACCTATGTGTGTATTTCAGCCATTCGTGATCGGTGTGCTGCTATCACTTCTTTTTTGCTTGGTCTTGGAGTAGGTGCAATATTCTTTGGAAGTTTAACATGCTTGTCTGATGGTTGAGGATTCATGTCCACATTGAACTCTACCACATCATCCATCAGTTGCAGTACAAAATCAAAACACTTTTTCTCCAACACTGGTTTCACTATCCATTTTTTACGTCCTTTTGGGAAGACCACCTTATACCTTTTTTCCCCTTCTTACCTCTGGTGACTGTTGCTTGCCTCCTTCCAGTGTTGGAGTTGTGATCAATCACAGCTAGTTGAGTACGGGCCACCATTCCCTTGTATGAGAAGTGTTTACGTTTTGGTACATATTTTAGCAGCAAGGAATGGTAGACCTCAAGGTTGCCAGTATGGTGAAATTCTGTAAGCTGTTGTATACCTTTAAAAAGTTTTCTATTCAGAACAACCTCCTCCAATGCTATATGTGGGGCAGATCCAGCCTGCAACCATTTCGTTTTTCTTTCTTTGTTTTTAGATAAAGGGCCATGTGCACATTTGCAAAAATGTTTGCTATTTCTCCAATTATGTTTGTTGACTATATGATGTAAAATGGACACCCATTTCTCATGGAGCACTTCAGCATTTCCCTGACAACTTTGTGCACACCACCAAAGGTGATTGGATATAGACTGAATCCACTCTAGTAGCTCATGATTTTCTTTTTTCTGTGCCTTCTCTGTCAATTTTTTTGTCACCCACTTTGAGAGATGCCAAACATCATATTGGTGCACTATGGAAGGGTACCTCTTTCGCATTTCAGAGGTTATTTGAATGTGGCGGTCAGTTGTCAATGATCTCACTTTCACACCTTGCTCAATGACATTGTCAAGTGCTCTTTGGCATCCTTTTTTCTCCATTGCATTAGAGGATGAAACTTCAGAGACTTGAACAAGAGAAAAGTCAATAATTTTCTCTGAAGTTTCATCCATTAAGGAATATGTACCATATTTTGCGCTATGACCAGGACTGTCTGATCTACCATCACCACATAAGTCAACCGGTTTCATTTTGTTTTTGATGGTTTCAATAATTTCTTTTTGTTGTTTTTTATAGACATTGTCAATGACTGGGAAGACAATCTTATTTTGAACTTCATAAAACTGATCTTTATTTACAAAGTTTAAATTAATTGCATTTGCAAATTGCTTGGTGGCTTCATAGGTTCCTCCAGTCATGATAGTTGCAGCAGGAATTAAAATATTACCTGCTGGTTTATTGTGCAAATATGGTTGAGACTTCCACTGGTAAGTATGATTATTGCTACATGTTGTTTTTATGGCAACCATACTACCAATATGGGACTTCTCAATCTCACAAAGAGAACCACATATTCTACATGTTGCGAACAGCTTATCAAGCATGCTTTCAAAGACAATGAATTTTCTTTGATTTTTTAGTTCCTCACCTTCAGATTCCTCATCTGTATCTAGTTCCTCAAGATAGGTATAATCATCATCACTATCTGATGCAGCAATATCATCACTGCTTCCTAAAGAGATTTCTGAATCAGATGATATAATAGGAGTTGTTGTGATAGGAGTTGTTGTGTTAGGAGTTGTGGGGGATGTTACTGGTTTTGGTGTACGACTTGAAGAAACTGCATTTAAAGAGGGGGCAACATTTTTTGAAGCGTTTTTATTTTTTAATGGTTTCCTTTTTCTTTGTGCAAGAGTTTGTATGGCAACTGTCCTTTGTCTTGGTGTATCACACTGTGCTTCTGCATCAATGAAAACTTTTGGCTCACATTGAATCTGGGCATCCTTGGACAATGGACTGGGAGGCTGATCTTCAATGCATGTTGCAAGATTTGTATCTTCATCTAGTGATTGTATTATGCTTCTAACTTCCTACAAAATAGTCAAACTTCTCAACCAAGAGAGTACAAAGCTAATTGTTTAAAGAACAGTTCAATAACTTCAAATATAATCTATATGGTTGCAATATCCTATTTACCTCATGTCTTGCAATTCTATCTCTCATTTGTTCTCTTCTGTGTGACATTTTTCGCTCGGGTTTACGATTTAAAATGGAAATATCGATGGTACACTACTAGGTTTTAATATCTTTTCGATTTCATGCCGAATATCTCCTTTAGAGAAGTACTAAAGCAATCTGGGGTGAAATGGTCGCTACATACGTAACATGAATTTGGCTTCGGTATATTATCACGACGAACCCGTGCAAGCCATATTTTTGCATTGTTGGTTCGTTTGGCAATCGATGATACGATACATCGCTACCTTTTGTTTTTCTAGATCCGTTAGTGCAATTAGGCACCATGCAATGTGGCATTGTTCCGAAATATTTAAAGTAAACAAAGTAATTGTAATTGTGTCGCTTTTCCTGATATGTTGTCTATTTGAATATATATACGCTCCTGCGAAAGCGCGCAGTGACGTCACGAGACTTTACCGCTGCTTGATCGCAGGTTCGCTCGCATGTACATAATAGCTGATACAAAATATACAAAATTTCGTGGTTTCATCGCTTTATATCTCGACTTGTATTTAACTAGAAGATATAATATTTGGTATATAAGGTAATAAAATATAATCTTTCATTTGGGCCAAAGTTGTTCCGAACTCTGACTTCCCTTTAGACTTAGCTTTAGATCAGAGTCATATGTCAATAATTTAAATCTAAAAATTTTCCAAAATCTGTAGCAGGAAGTAAGTTATTATAAAGCCTGTTTCTTTAATTTCTGTAGAAGCACTATTGCTAATGTGCATTTTAACATAGACGACGAGTGTTTTACAATAGACATGTTTCGGCGTCTTATGATGCCATCTTCAGTATATGGAATAATAACCTATGTAATACAAAGTTTATATAAAAGTTTATACAAAGTTTATATGATACATAAATTATAAATAATAAGGAAATAGACTTGGACTTGGTTCAGCATTAAACCACTTCAACTTAACTCAAGGAAATTTGGCAACATCTGAAAAATCCACCAAACTATAAAACATGCATTCATCTCAAAAGAAAACTACATGCATCTCAAACAAAGCTGGCAGGGCACACATCGCTCACTCTGTACATCCTATCTATCCCTGACACCAGCTGACTTCAAAAATAATCCTTAAAAACATCTGCAAATAATCCAAATATTATCATTCCAAACCGGACAAAGGCAACGGCGTTGTGATCTTGGATCGTCAATGTATCGTAACTCCTGTCTTAAAATTACTAACAGCTATGGTGCAGTCCTGGCCGTACCATCACGTGAAGCTGAAACTCGTAATGATTCTAAAGAAGGAAAGGTTTAATAAAAAGTCTATAATGAAATTCTACAGAGGTTCTCAACTTTGGGTCTCCTCTATGGTTTACCGAAACTATACAAGAAACGAGCACCAGATCAACGACCGATGGTTTCATCCATCAACGCATACATTATAATTTAGCTGGCATTTTAGTTCTCTACTAACTCCACTCGTACCCAGATGACCACTCCACTAAAGATCTTCACTTTCCTCGACGACTCTCATCTTTCAACCCATCCACCTCTTTGTCACAAACTCTTCATCTCCTTTACGTTGAAAGCCCGTGCACAAACATACCACTGACTGAAACCATCAACCTAGCAATTGACGCATATCATAAACCCCAGTATCACTATAAACAAGACGGACCTCACGCATCTGTTTTGATAGTGACAGCAAAGACGCATTTTTAGTCAATGGAAAATTTTATGACCAGACGGACGGCGTTGGATGGGCCTCCCTTAGCCCCCATACTTGCATAACATTTCATGGGCTCGAACGAAACTGGCTAAACAAATTAAACGACACTAAACCACTATTTCACCGCAGTTACGTTGACGATATTTTCGTGTTTTTACTAATGAGACTGACGCCAAGGAAATTTTATTATTACATCAACGCACAGCACGCAAAAACATTAGATTCTCATTCTGAAACTGGAACAACAAGATCAACTGCATTTCTTGATGTTTTACTAACAAAATCTTATGACAGCTGTACAACATCTACATATCACAAAGCAAACATACACGGGTCTTCATGAAGTCCATAATTTCGTAAAGGAGCACAATGGTTATAAAGACATTTAAAATAATAGACGACAAATTTCTTTATAGAAAACATGTATCGGTATACTCTATGCCATCTTCTGGTGCGAAGTGAATAATTATAAAGGGAAAGGTTTCTTTAGCTGATTTCCGAAAATTGGAATAGTTAACAGCTAAAACGTAAAGGTCATTTTGATATAAATTTCCTCAATAATTGTCAATCCTTTGATGTCTATCAAAATTTATTTGTTTCCCACTACCAACCACTATATAACATATTATCATGTAAACTTCCTATATTTATTCACTTCTGCACAAAAATTTGGCTTATAGTATGCCGAAACATGTTTCTATAAAGAAATTTGTCGTCCATTTTAAATGACTTCTGATGAACTATTTTAGGGGCTCTAGCGTTTCATACAAAACCGGACTTATAATGCACACTAATCGACAGAGTATACAAACTGGGCAACACTAACAATGGTTTTTAAAGAGACATAAAACATCACATCCACTCTTTTACAGTGGCGTAGCTAGTGTCGTGCTACTCTGCACGGCGGGGTAGAAATTCCCAAAAATAATAAATATTCTATTTGGACACAGATATACATTATTTCACGAACAATTTGTATATTATAAGTTTTATTCTGTTTATATTTATTGCTTTATTAGGTGGTTCGTAATCAAATACAGCAAAATCTCAAGATTTGCTTATGTAACCTAGCAACCGCCTTTTCTCGCACATTGCATACTTGCGCGATTCTCTCCACGCATTCCGCCCATCTTCAGAGGGCGGAACATAGCAATATAATTCTATATAAGAAGTTTTGAATTTGGGTTGGCTAAGGGACTTGACGCACGCTCAAATCTGTTGTTTTATAGTCGGACTCCCGCTATTTTAAATTGGCGGAGCGTTATCCACCTTTAATGAGTACAGTTGGGATTAATGATTATCAAATTACGTGCCGTCGGTATTTTTAATTTTCCATTGTGTTTACTCTCAAATTGCTATTTTGTATTTGTGTATGACACAATGGTTTTAAATGTCGACTGCGATTTGCTCAACTGATGTTGATTTAGTAAATAGCTTATTAGCTAAACTGTTCTCTGCTCGATCGTCGGTCGAACAGAATGTTATTGTTCATGAACGGCCTACTCTGATTTAACTATCCAAAATAAGGAAGAGCATTTCAGAGAGATTGGTATGAGTAAAAGGACTGGCTGTGGCACAAACTTGCAGAAAGTGTTTTGTTGGCCATGTCTAATGTTTTTCCCAAAACATCGCCATCGTGTACTAAGAAGGGCTACAACGATATGCGGAGTATTATGTCTGATGCTAAGAAGCATGAAAATCTAAATCGCATTTGACTGCATTTAAGACATGGAAAACGTATGGAGCTAGTGAACGAATTGATTGTCTTTGTCCCTCGCTAGAAGAAATGAGATTCAGCGTCACAATGAGGAGGTAAGACAAAATCGAGAAATTTTAAAACTGTTACTGAGGCCGTGCTGTATTTGTCAAAGCAAAGAGTTGCCATTTAGAGGTCACAATGAGTCCAAAGGTAGCTTGAACAAAGTAATTATAGAGAGTTGCTCGAATGTTTTGCTAAGTTTGATTCTGTATTTGAGCGTCGACTGCACAGTAGACTAGCAAAATCTGATATAGTTGACTGACAAAGAGTTACTGAGTCTCCCCAGAAATTCAAAATGGTCTTATCAGCTGTCTTTATTCAATTATTGAAGATGAAATCAGAAAGGAAATAAATGATTGCACATTTATGAGTATTCAGATTGATGAAGCATCTGATGTCTCCACCAAAGAGCAGCTAAGTGTTATTGCTCGGTTTGACAAAGCAAGTGAAATTATGGAGAGGCAATTAGGATTTGTGGATGTAAGTGAAATTAACAGAAATGCCACAGCAATATCACAAGTTGTCAAAGATAAACTTGGTGATAAGGTAAACAAAGGTAAACTATTCTAATATAAAAAAAAACTGGTTTTACAAACATATGATGGTGCTTCTGTCATGTCTGGCCATATCAATGGTGTTCAAGCATTGGTTCGACAAGAGTATCCTTTGCTCATTTTGTTCATTGTGCAGCTCATAGATTGAACCTGGTCCTATGCCAGTCAGCCTCATCAATTTCTCCTGTTAAAATCTTTTTTATTAATATAGCTACATTCAGCACATTTACAAGCAATGCCCCAAAAAGAAAAGCTTTTCTCACATCTAACAACCTTGAGTTTCCTGCCCCTGGTGAAACAAGATGGTATTATCGCTCTAGATTAATCAATGTATTGCACAAAAACTATGAAAAACTTTTAGATATTTTTGAGGGGGTACTTGAACAACCAGCTGGGTGGGATGATGAGTCATTAAGTAAAATAAGTGGCTTACTGCATTATCTTGATAGCTTTCTCTTTTGTTTTCTAGTGTGTGTTTTTTACAGGATCTTAGAACAGTCCACAATTTTGTATTCCATTCTTCAAAATAGGGAAACCTATTTTAACTATGGCATAAGCAAGATTGACAATTTCAAGCAGTTTATTGTGTCACTTCGCACAGATCAAGCTTTCACCGAGTTTTACCA
>NW_025813418.1:0-6799 GCF_021976095.1 Xenia sp. Carnegie-2017
TGGCATAAATTTTTTTCAAAGCAAGTGATATGTTGTAATGAATTCATTTTGAAATGGAGATACTCCACATTTTCATTGAATTTTTTAACGTTTAAAACTATTCTATAGTTGCCATCCTTTTTCGGCTTCAGAAAAATACTGGAAATTATTTCCCTGGTGCTTAGTTTGTAACATTATCAATGGTAAGCTTTAACAACATTTCCGGTAGTATTTCCTTCCGATATTTGTGCTCATTTTTACAAAGTTTTTGCCTTTTCCAATGCTGAACAGGCAATCTGTTAGTTCAATTCTAACCCCTTTGATATCTGACGATATTTGTTTGTCAGTAGCTAATTTTATCTATTCAGCCCAATAATATGCAACTTGACCTACTTGAAAACTTTAGCACAACAACCATGATTATTTTAATGTAGGAACAAACCCTTAAATGACCTCACATTTTTGTATTTGCTCTAAAGCTTTAATTATTTTCTCTCACTCTTTGTTGAACGTTTTCCTATTGCCTGAATGACTTCGACCTCTCCAAATAACCTCTTGTCCTCTAACTCTGTTGAAACGATTTTAGTATGGGGTATAGTTCGGACGTTTTTCTATGTTGTAGCTGTAAGGTTTGTCTCTAACCTTTGTTCGTTTTTTATACGAGAAATGAGTCAAATTTCAGGTAATCGTAGTGGCCTCTTTTGCTTCGTCCAAATTTTTGTTTAGGTCTTCTCCAAACAATAATGGCCTATTTGGGATATCTGCTCTACCAAGCAATGCGTATTCTGGGCGAAGGGCAAAACGCATTTATGCTCGACGTAGTCTGGAGAAATTAGCATTCGCGTTTCCCAACCACATGCGAGGCTAAGTTTTTATTTATAACACCGGTGGTGTTGGGTAAAAATAGCTTATCTTCTGTGTGAAGCATCGTTATTGCCATTTTTGCGAATTGTTTGCATGAGATTACCTAATTAAAATACATTTTTCGTTTGACTAAAGATAAACTAGACCAAATTTCATTGTTTACTTTGGTTGGTATTAACTGGGACATGTTTTCAGGTCTATGATATCGGCTGGTAAGTGCTTTGATCCCATCTGGCGTAAGTTTTGCCCCTATCGTTTCTCAAAAATGTCTGCCAGTTCTTTCTGAATGGGTGGGCCTTTTGTCTTCTATTCGTCAATGAAACCAGCGAGTTTTTCAGAATTAAAAAATCAGCTTTTTTTTTACTATTCTCACTCTGCGTTTCTCATGGGGCTCGGTGAGCCTTCTTAAGGTTTTGCTCCCTTCGCCCTTGGCGTAAACCCTCATTTGCTCATTTTCTGATAATTTTTGCTTCTTGTGATGTAAATTGTTTTTTTTGTAAATTATTTTTTTTTGCCATTTGTTCATTGATAACCTGCCTTAAATATTTACGAAGCGTTCAATTTATATTTTGTTATCTTCACTGTCCAACTTACCTGTCGATGATCAACGAAAAATTTAAAACAAGTTGTTGGTTGGACATTATCATTGTTTTGTATTGCAGTCACAAAAAATCGAATTAAATCATTTTGTGACATATAGAGTAAACAAGGTACTAGCATCATTGAGTAAATGAGCTGAGGGAATTGCACCTCGGTAAAAAAACTTTGCAGACTTAGGAAGTCTCAGTCTTGTGGTTATAGGAATATATCTAATTGGTAAGGAATCCCAGAACAGAAAAGCTTCTGTTTTTAGTAATTAAGACAGAGGGAAAAGTTCGGGAAGAAAGGAAAGTACGTGGCTGTATTATTGGTAGTAGCTAGTGAGAAAACTGTTATTGACAAGAAAATCAACACAAAAAGTAAATAATTGGGAACTTGAACAAAATGATCATTAAGGAAATAAATACTACAGAGACGTGTTAATTTTCAGTTTTCAGAAAGAGAGAAAAATTTAATATGGTATGAGAATTGATTAAAATTAGTTGAAGAGAATGGCTAGATGAGGTACGACGTAGTACTAGCAAAATGCACATTTACAGATAGACAAAAATTATTTATTTTGTTGCCAAATTAAGGCAGTTTCACTGCACTGATGAGTTGGAGCAGCCATAGTAAGCAGGACTAAAGAGGAGTGAGAGCAGCATTAGCAAAGATTAGGTTGTGATTTTTGTTCCCCAAAGGCAGTGGTGGATTAAACCTTTCTCGGGCCCTAAGCAATATTCCCTGGTTGGGCCTCTTTATACTTTCCGCTTCCTCCCATTCCCTTGCAAATGATTCGTTTTCCAAAACTAAACAAGGGAGAGACTTCAAGAATAAAACAAACAGCCATTAAACTCGACAAAACAATTTAGTTAAAGTACGATTTAAATAGGTTTCTTGCGCGCTTTCTTTTCAGAAAAATCGTCAATAAGCTCTGCAAAATTAAGTGTATTTAAATTTATGCTCCATGCCCATAAGCGATATTTTGCTAACTCAGTCACCCCCTGCCCCCCAATGTGCTTCTTAAATCGTTTTTATGCGTTTTAACTTAGAGAAAGATCTCTCTTACCAGCCATTTGAAACCGTCATAAAGAGGTATATCTAAAGTGTGAGGCTTATATTTGCCAATGTTTGTATCCGGTCATTTTTATGTAATAATAGAAACACACGAAGTTCATTTATATCCGTTTACGCGAATCGATGTCCATAATTGACTAATTTGTCGCTGAAATTTAACAGTTAATGATCTGCCGTGGGCAGGAACTTTGAAATTGAAAAAAATTAGTAATAATAAATGCATTGTTTCAATACGTCGATAGATCATAACACAATATATCTTAAAATGATAAAAACTAAGCAAAATTCAGTCAAAATTTACTGCAAGCGCTGAGTTAAAATGTAGTAATAGTTAAATGTTTCAATGAAATATTAAAAAATTATTTGACTGTTACGGCCACCCCCGCAGAATCCGAATATCTGCATGACCCCAGCTGTACCCCAGTCACCACCACCCCCCGTGATCCACTTCTGCCCAAAGGAAGAAAACAGGAATGACTATTCTCAAATTCTTCACAGTGTTTAAGTAATTAAAGTGCTACTGAAGTGAAATTTTCATATCTCGTTTTTTGAAACAAACATTTTCTTTGTACTTTGCTGATCATTTGAGCTGGCACCATAGATATAATAGGACTAGATTGCTGACGAGCCGCCATATTGCGTGACATCCATGATAAATCCAAGATGGCGTGGGAACCGGGCAAAAAACATAGTCACTATAGGGCAATTGATGTTTTTCGCAATTTACTTCTTCTCATTGTTTTCAAACTCTTCCGATGAAGTTTTATTGGAAACAAATCTTTATTTCAAGTGTTTTAAAACCATATTGGACAGTTATAATTGAAATACGGGTGAAAATATCGCTTTCGAAATATTGTGTAAATTGGTCGTTTGGTTGTCTCAAGTCGTTTGTCCACTAAGAGAAACAGATTTTTTCAGCTTTAACTCCCATACTGATTTGTTGCGCATCGGAATATATCATATTGACAATTTACAGAAAGATTGGGAATCAATCTGAATATTTCTGACAAAAAAGCGACTTATTCGAGAAAGCACTCCCACTGTACTCGTACTGATATGTGAGATTCAAACACGGTTTAGATAGACCATCCGACTTTGAATGAATGAAAAGAGGAGCAAGGAGATACATAACACTGCAGCACTATTATCTACTGACAAGATCTTAGTGAAGTTATTAAAGTTAGTAAACTTAACTGAAGGAAATTTACCTCATCTCAAGTAATTGTATCCAGGAGCATTGGCTATACTGATGAGATCTTACAGCTAAGTGGTTCAACGAAAGAGAAGGAACTTATGTTCAGAAGCTTGTTATATTACCAGTGGTTATTTCAAAATCTGACATAATAACATTCAAACACATAACCCAAGATACTGTTACAATACTATTTTTGAGAGAGTTATGAAGCTCTGTATGAAGTATTTTTTTACCAGAGCTAAGGTGTTCATTAAATTTATATATTATCTTATGAAATATTTGATATGGATGTCATCGGTGGCATATCCAGAATGAATGTATAAATTTCACTGCATGATTGCTTATTTCATTAGAAATCTATTGTTTTTACAGTGAGTGAACACAGCAACATTGGAATAGCATGACCAAATAAAAATGCTGGCTATGGCTGAGATTATTATAAGATATAGCTGTGAATAAAATATATGTGACTTTTATGCTTATCATACTTAGTTATAGTATATGTTTTTATTATGCTATAGCTATAACACCATCTATGATACCAGTTGTTTCCAATGGCAATACAATTTTATAACTACAAATGTCTAAATTGCATCACATTATTAACATGCAGCTAATGATTTCTGACAAAATTGTATCATACTGCTCAGTTGGTTCATGCGATGACCATAGTGATTTTGTGATGACCATATCACCATCCTCATCAGAAAAATAGCATACATGTACAGTAAAATAGTTGTACACCAGTGTTCGTAAAGGAGCTTCATCTAAGCGGCAAAAGCTGACAAAACTCATCCTTTTTGGAAACGATAAAGACTCTGTCTGTTAAGTGTCAACACATGTTTGAAGATTGAAAGAACGAATAGCATCTTGAAGTGAACTTTATGTAAAAAATATGAAGATTAATTTTCCCATCTTTTTGTATGTATTCAATATGATGTATTTCAACGTGGACGAGCCAGTATGGGAGGTAAAGCAGACGAAATCCGTTTATTTTGGTAGACAAACGCCTGGAGACAACCAAACGACGAATTTACACAACACTTCGCAAGCGATATTTTCGCACGTATTCCAATAATAATTGTCCAATATGGCTTCAAAACATTATTAATATCGCTTTGTTTCCAATAAAACTTGATTGGAGGAGTTTGAAAACACTGAAACGAAGTAAACTGCAAAAAACAACAATTGCCTAATAGTAGCCCCAAGTTTTTTGCCCAGTTACCGCGCCATCTTGGATTTATCATGAATGTCACGCTGCCGTCTTAATAAATCTAATATTACGTCACACTCGTCAGCAATCTAGTCCTATTATATCTATGGCTGGCACAAACTGAAATTGTTCAACGGAAATCCATCGAAATTTGCTTTCAAACATGGCTTTTTTAATTGTCTTGATGCGAATTTGACTTTCGTTTTGGGATTTCAGAAGTAGGCCAACATTTTTCAAAACAGTGCCATATGTCATGACGGTGTACTCTTTGTAAAGAGTAACACAGCTGAATTCTTCCATGCTGCCATCAAATATTAGTTTATGTAAAGTAGACCCAACCTCTTTACAACAACGGTATTAAATGGAATCATTCAGCAGTTGAGTACGACACAAGCTACTATTTTATAGTTATAAAATAAGCAGTTTTCATTGTATTTACGTACCACGACATGCACAAAAATAACATTTAAAATTCGTCTAAATGCATTCATCAATTTACCACTTATGTAACTAAATGGTCCTTCAGCTATCTACGTCTTCATCGACCTACAACTCTCCACTAGGTTCATTGAAGGTTCTATCTAATACGAATTCACTGTTGAGTTAGCAACTATTGTTTCATCATCGCCGGGAAGTGTAAAGTAAATTTCTACTTGCTACATCAGAGTTTCAGTAATTTAACTTTGTTCGCTTTCAATGCTTGAGGAACTCATATTTTATCGGGAATATGTGAAAAACATCGAAAAAATACTAATACATTAACGCTAATACTTTGACTTCCATCGACACAAGTATAACATTTCAACTACATCACATCAGTATAACATTTCAGAATTAAATTTAGCACGCATAACGCAAATTTGAGCAAAAATTTCTTGATGATGCCGTCCTAGAATTTTCATAAAAGTCATACCAACGTAACCAGGAATCATTGGCCAATTTGTTTATTGAAAAAATTGACTCCAAAAATTTCACTTCAGTAGCACTTTAAAAGGTCGAAAAGACAACATAACAACAAAAGCGAATTAATTGTGCCAAAGTTTAGTTAAGTCAACCATAACTATAATTTAATACAGGGATGTATTTTTTCAGACCACATTATGTTAAAAATACGTGTAATGGAGCATATAAACTGTATTTTGCTTTTTCTTTCATGCCTTTTTACTAGGACTTTAAATTGGGATCCTGTTAAGGACCATTCTTCAAATGAATTTTCGATCTCTTTTTTAAATTTTTCGGAAAGATGGGGAAGCCATTGATCGAAAATTGATCTTAAGCATCTTACAACACATTTTTTAAGGCAACAGATACTAAATTATAATAATTACAGGACAAATTTTTGCCACCAAAGTATTTGTATGATGACGTTGTAAGTGAGCCGTTGACTACACCGCTCTTGGCAATGTGGCGGAGGTATTTATCAGAGCTAGACCATGTAGTTGAGGAAGAAATATATTATGGAAAATATTGTAAGAATAGCTATAAATAATTGGGTAAGGGAAAACTGTACTTTTGAATTAAAATGCGTGTAGACAGTATTTGCTTTTATTATGGAAGCTTCATAAAGATAAATTAATTTAAGGGTAGCCGAAAAGAGTGATGTTGTGGTTAACAACAAATAAAATGTGAAAAGAAAAATCGTAATAATAAGTGTCATGCATTAATTAGGTTATGTGCAATATAATGTAGTTAGAAGAGCAAAGTTAAGTTTGCATGATAATGAAAAAATCGTTCATCTTAATCTCTCTCTCCGAAAACTTTATCCTACTGCGTTTAGCTTCGATGAGGGAAGATGACAGAAGAAAGTAAAAGGAGTCAAACGTAGTGAGATAAAAAGAAAAAGCCTTGCTATTGACTCTGTGTAGAAAAGATATGACTCCCACTTTATAAGG
>NW_025813419.1:0-6855 GCF_021976095.1 Xenia sp. Carnegie-2017
CACCCGTTTCACCAATTCTAAAACGCTTAAAGCGTTAGTTCTAATTTTTAGAAATGCGTTACGAAGCGTCAATAGAATGTATTCCGCGCATTCTACAAGATATGTTACACTAGGTTCCAGTTTCTTTAGATAATGTGTAGCTCTGTGCAGCTCCGTACATTTGGTTCAAAATGGCTACTCGCCCCTCAAAGCGATTCAAATCTTGCAAACTTCGCGTTCGATCTATCTCTACGAGTGGCAAAAAAATCACGAAGAATATTGCTCTGAAAGCTTCAAATCGTATTTCAAATGAATTAAAGTCAACAAATGTCCCTTCTAGTGCGATAGAACGACATAATTTGTATGAGTTTGATGAAGGTGAAGGTTACTGTGATGAAGAGCATGCTTATGCAACAAACTATCAGAACAGACGGGAAAAGGAATTTCAAGGCTGGCACACCATTCGAGAGTCTTTGTTAAACGGAAGAATTGAAGAAGAAGTTTTTCTTAACGAAGAAAAATGCTCTGAATGTGGTGTGATTGGGGTAGAATTTCGTTGTAACGAATGCGCACACGAAAAATATTTTGCAAAGGTTGTGCTGACAGCACTCACGAAACAAGCAACTACTTCCATGTGCTTGAACGGTTTAAGGTATGGATGGAAAGAATAGAGATAAATTCAGTTATGATGACGTTTTGTGGTGTATAAGTTTGGTGATCAAACGTTGATTTCAATTCATGTCATCATGGTCATTGTATCATACATTTGTATAAACTGCTATTGAAACATAGCTTGCATTATGTTTTTAGGATGGGTATACATTACCTTACTTTCCCAATCATGGTATTCTTTCAGCAAGGCATCAGAAATCTTGCCATAGTGCTCAAGCAAGAAATGTCATTTGCATTGACCAATATGGTTTGTTTACTAGCTTAGATATAGTCACTTAATGATTGATAATTTATCAACCTTAGCATTTTGTTGATACATAAGGTCTTTGCATGCTCATTTTTAAATCAATATTTCTTCTTTAAATACTAGCTTCATGGTAAATTCTAAATTTTATTGCAAAGCTCATGTTTAATTACCACCTACCCTCTTTCTTTGTGATCTTTGTATGTTTCATTATGATGCTGATGATGATGATAACCAGAACTTGCAGTGTATTTTTCAAATAGGCCGGCAACATCAGAAACAAATTCTGTTTTGTGAGTGTGAAAAAGATTCAATAACGTTAATAAGATTGAAACTTTGGCCTGGCAGTGCTACTCGTCCCTCTTTAGCTTTTCATTTTAAGATGATGGAGTTGGCTGAAACCTTACTTCTTGAATGTCATGTTTCACTTGAAAATTCTGCGATGCTCTAAAAATATGGACAAAGTGCTCCTCTTTACCATTGTGGGTAAGTATTCATTTCAACTGTGTAAAAAGAAATACATGTGTACCTTCATTCTGTGTTGCCAACAAGGGGGTACTGTCCCCCTCCCAATATTTCTCCCACATTGGTCTTTATTTATAGAACTTGAAAAGGTGTGTGATATCAAACAGTGCATTGTAAGTTTAAGGGACATTTTAGGAGTGTTTCCCATCTCCTCCCTCAAAAATCCTGTTTGCACAGCTGCCCATGATATAGATACCCCAGAGCAGTGCAACAGCTTGTTAAAAGTTTGTAACAATTACTAGTTACCTGCCTAAAACATAGAAAAACTTGGTTTTCTTGAACTGTAACCTTAATCTTTCATAGAAAGGCACATTACAAAAGATTAAATATTTCACCCTGCTCCTGCTCTTGTTGTGCATGTGTATATTGTTGTAATTGTTTTATTTCATTATAGATTAAGAACATGTATTCAACACTGAACAGCAACTCATTTGATGAGTTTCGGTTTGTAATATAAATTAGTTTCATAAACTATAATTATTGTGTAAACTTAGATGCGAAAAGTACTGTAGAAAGACTGAGGGATGTGATCTTGAAGTCTCATGATTGCTCTGGTAATAGTGTATGATTGAATTTTTAGTGGTTTCTTTATTTCGCAGGTATCATCGGCATTTGTTGAGAAATGGTTACCCGCTTGTAAAGCAACATGTCCCAGGGAGATATTTGTGCCCTCTTTGTCCCAAAGTACTAAATTTATAATTGTGCATCTCTTGCAATTGTTCATAGCTAGCTTTCTTATTCTAAAATTTAATAGACATTTGTTCTGGGAGTTGTACACATTTAGCCATTAAACACAATATTTAAAACAGTTCTAGGGAAGTTGTTAATGTCTTCATTCTAAAAGCATCATTGTTATTCATTTCAGCCATTGATAGCCTGATGAAGCTGGTACTCTGATTGAATCAATGGATGCTTGTTTTGGTCTTGTGAGAAAAACACTTCGGCCATTCTAAATGGGTATTACCCAGAGTTCTAAATTTTAGAATGCGGAAGATAGCCAATTTAGATTGCTTTCTGTGCCATCTGAAGGCTATGTTTGTCTCTCCTGACCTAAAATGTTTAGAAGATGGGATACCAGCAAAGAAAGCAGAATGGATTTTGCTGAAAAATTCTTGCTCGAGAGCCATGTATCCTTGCACAAATTTTGCAGCACTGTTGAAGTTGAATATCCTGAAATGCTACCTAGACTGGTATGTATTTCTCATAAACCTGAATTGTGCACCCATATGATAGTCTACCCATCAAATAGTGGAAATAGATGGGTTGTACTTTGCAAAAAAAATTTATTGAATCACTGTTATTTACAAACAACATAAGTAATGTGTATTTGCCTCAAATAAGGTAAGAGCACATTCAAATTGTACATGAAGTTTCCTTTGCTGTTATAACTTTGTGTATTCAACCTTATTTTATTTTTGAAACAAATGCACAAGTTTACTAGGTGTTCATTTTATTCTTGTTAAGGTCAAAAACATCTATAATGTGTTAAACAATGGATCATTTGATGAATACAGGTATGTTATATGTTATAAAACAAAAGTCTATTTACATTTAATGTAGACCTAATAGTTAGATTATGTGTGTAGAGTAGTACAGTCTAACCTGTTTTAAGTACAGACCATTGGACAACAGACTAGTGTCAGCTTAATGAAAGTGTCAGCTTGATTGAGGTTTCATCATTATACTTCCATTATTATTAGCTATATGAGATTAAGTTTTGGATTTTGCACAGTATCTGCTTAGTACAGGGTCATTTAATACAAGAGGTTTGACTGTATATATTATATCATTTAAGAATTTGATTTTTTTGTCAGATATTTCAAACACCAAGTCAGATCATTAAAGTTCATACAGAAAGACCTGATTGATTATAGAAATTGCCCTCTTTGCCCACAAGTCAGTATTTGATTTCTTTTTTTCTACTATTTGCTTTGTGAACTATTTTAAATTATATGTTTTTTGTCACATATATTATCAGAACATTTAAAGTTGTTGTGAAATATGAAGTGTTACATGTTTACCATAAAATTCGTTTCATTTTATTAAAGAGCTTTGTTTGCTTTAGACTGGTGAGTTAGGTGTGGCCATTCATTCCATGGATGCTTGCTTTGGTCTAACTCGCAAAAAGTTGGCAGGGAATAGTTTTGCCGTCCCAAACCATGGCTGCCTTAAGTTTGCTGATCAGGATGAAGTAGATGATTTTGTTGATCATTATAGCAAGTCTAATAACAAAGTAGGAGAGGTAATTATTGCATGATGAAGGACTTTGTAGCCTTTTCAAAAGTATTCTGTGAAGGGGAGGGTAGTGAATAGTTTGAAAACAAACTTTATATGTAGTCCAATGAAAAGCAATGGCAAAGCCAGCACTTTTTTACTTTTACATTGCAAATATTTTTGTATTAAATCACTGGAAAAACAATGAATGGATTTGATTTTCTAAAGAAATTATTAACAATTTTGCTGACAAATTAGCATTGTAAGAGTAAAAGATTGGGCAGGCTTCGCCCCTGAGAAAAGTAGGTCTATGCTTCATGCAGGTCCATGGGCCCTCATACATACGTAAGTAGCTACGTGGATTTAAAATCAAAATTACAAACAGCCAATTTTTTTTTTTTTAATTTATCATGTCTATGCATGGTCTATGACTTGATTGTGTAAACTGTCATGTATTTTTATAGTAATAAAACAATTGTTATGTATGTGCTAATCTATAATGTGCTCCAACTTATTTTAGAGTTGTCAGATATTTAAGGCAGGAGAAGTTACAGAAGCACTTCACTCCAAAGGAAAAATCAACTGTTTGATGAAAAGGAGTGTTTGGTAGTTGTTGCAGTCGGCATTCACACCCTGGACGATTTTTCAGCACTAAATATGGGGAAAGGTTAGTGTCTTAGCCTTGGTTTGCACGTAATTATCAATATTGTTGATCTTTGATGAGGTAGTATGGAGAACAAATCGTCGATTTATAATTTCTTTTCCTGTGTCAATTTTGAAATAAAGGGACAAAGGACAAAACGATTCTGTGCTAACGAGATCTATTATTACCCTTTAATAATATTTAGTGTCTTATTATTAATATTCAGAATTTCGTATTCGCTGTTCCTAATCCAAAGCATTTTAAAAGATGCTGACCAAAGTCCTGGTGTTGATTTAAAAATAATGTATGATATTGGATGTGTATTATCATCACATTTAAAGGTATCTTAATGTTGGCATGTATGATGTGGGACAAGTTCATTCACCAACTAAACTTTGAATAAATTGGTACCGTTCTAGGCAAACAAGAGGCATGACATTTTGTCAAAAGTGTCAATTTCGGTGCCGATATTTCATTGTTATGGACACAAGGCTTCATGCCAGGTAATGAAAAAGCTTTGTACCTGGTAATGACAAGGATGGATTAAGAGGCGGGATAGCGGAAATGTGCTCTCCTCCAACCTTGATTAGTGGAGATGGATGAGGAGTGGCATTTTCCTAAGAAATTTATGTATATCAAACCATCAAGCGATCGTAATTGGGGTTTATGGAGCACAATTTCAAAAATCTCCAATCATTTTATATAAGTAACAAAATTTAACGAAAATGTCTTGCATGTTACGGCAACAAGCAGCCACTAGAATCTTATCCAAACTAGAGCACCCCTCCAGAAAAGTACATCCCTGGGTAATGATGTAGCGATTGAAGAAAGACAATCTTTTCTGCTCTGGTTTCTTCCTTGATAAAAGCCCCGTAGGTAAAATATTATTTTTTAATGTCTTCAAAAAAACAGGTCAAGTTCAGTCCTAGAAGGCTCGATGGTTTTGGTCTTACAGATGGTGAGGCTATTGAAAGGCTCTGGGCTTACCTTCGTGGGTTCTCAGCCATTACTAAGGAGATGTCTGCCAGTAGAAGAGTAGATCTTTTGACAGACGCTCTTCTTCACTTATCTCGAAGAAATTTTAGCAATGCAGGTGCTTGAATATTGTCATTGCTTTATGCGTTGACACAATGAGAATGTTTTTATTTGTTTGTTGCGCCTTAATTGTTTTAATTTTTTGTATATGATTTGTTTCAGGAAAATCGTTAACGTCGAAGCTTAAAAAATGTCTACAACTTAAAATTAAAACGCAACAGGAAATGAAGGATTTATTTAGCGAACTACCTGGTAAGTAGTTGTGGTAGGTTAAAAATTTCTTATGTTTTCTTTTGCCGAAAAGTATTTAAGATTTCTTTTTGCCTAACCAAACTCTCAATTCAATTTGCATCTAAGGAAATAAGAATTTATTTTGTTTGTTAGTGACGTACGATCCTGAAATTGTTTGTCAGTGGGAGGCCAGAGAGAAGGAAATTATGTCAAGAGTCTACCCAGGTATATAATGTTATTCATGGCAAATAGTTTCATTCTTAACAATTCAGTCTGTAGGATATAAAGACATACTTTTAAATACAGAACATAAAGAAATCACGGAGAACTGGAAAGTGACGTACGTTCAAAAGCTACTGCATTTTAAACAACTAAGGTAGGTTTTTTAATGTACTAAACTGGCTATTTCTCTATAATACATGCCTATAGACGTTTTAATATTTCTTTTGAGCCTAATTGGTGAATTATAAAATTCTTAGTGCTACATCATTCGGATGCTTTGAAGAAAACCAGGAGATAACAGCTGAAGATTACTCAATTCATCAGATGTCGAAAAAACTATACCAGTATGTATAAATGTGTCAAAGCAATATTTTGCTTTAAAGTTTTTTTTACATACGCGCAAAATTTATGTAAACAGGTTTCGAAAGATTTTAAAAGATATTGAACGAAAGCATTCTGTAAAAGAAAGATGGAAACCTGGTCATCCTAATTTTGACGTCGTCGCATTGCAAGTCATACAAAGAAAACGAAACGATACTATCGGAGCTTTACATGGACTTTCCATAGAAAGGCATTTCTTAATAACATTGAAAAAGTATGCAGGTACTGTAATGCACTGTAAATTTCGAATACTTGTAACCTAAGCTATGTTACCATATCTGTCTTTTGTTGTTCTTGTAAATGTTAATTTTGTATTCCTTTTACTTGTTTAGATGGTCAGAAAATTGCCACTCGCTTGTCCAGGCAAATCACCAAGATCACGAACAAGATGAAATTAACAATTGAGAAACACAATGCTGCCATTGATTCTCTTCGTGATTTTATAAACAGTTTACCCGATCGTCTGACATTTGACAACGCGAAAGATCCTACATCAGACCTTTATGAGGGAATTGAGTCTGGTGAGGATGACATTCTAGGGGAAGCCTCGGTCCCAGTATACACAAAGAGGAAGGCTATTGAAATGTACTTAATCCTAAAACGATGTGACGAGAAAGAGAAACTTTTAAACTTGGAAAGAGAAAGGCTTCTATTGTATTACACCAATCTTATCTCAAAAATTGATGAAGCGCTTGCTGATCTTAGTGAT
>NW_025813420.1:0-40215 GCF_021976095.1 Xenia sp. Carnegie-2017
AGTTTAAAGAACGAGGCATAAGATAAGAGGACTAGTTAAAAGAACGAGGCATAAGATAAGAGGACTAGTTTAAAGAACGAGGCATAAGATAAGAGGACTATTACCTGTCTAAAGAAGAATAGTTGAAGCTATGTTTTTTAGTGGATACGCGGATACGCAATGACGAGTTTCAAGAACGAGGCATAAGATAAGAGGACTAGTTTAAAGAACGAGGCATAAGATAAGAGGACTAGTTTAAAGAACGAGGCATAAGATAAGAGGACTAGTTTAAAGAACGAGGCATAAGAAAATAGGAATAGTACCGATATAAAGAAAGATATTTGAAGCTATGTTTTTTAGTTGATACGCGGATAAGTGGATTTGCAGTGACGAGTTTAAAGAACGAGGCATAAGATAATAGGACTAGTACCTATATAAAGAAAGATATTTGAAGCTATGTTTTCTAGTGGATACGTGGATATGCAGTGACGAGTTTAAAGAACGAGGCATAAGATAAGAGGAGTAGTTAAAAGAACGAGGCATAAGATAAGAGGACTAGTTTAAAGAACGAGGCATAAGATAAGAGGACTAGTTTAAAGAACGAGGCATAAGAAAATAGGATTAGTACCGATATAAAGAAAGATATTTGAAGCTATGTTTTCTAGTGGATACGTGGATACGCAGTGACGAGTTTAAAGAACGAGGCATAAGATAAGAGGACTAGTTTAAAGAACGAGGCATAAGATAAGAGGACTATTACCTTCTAAGAAGAATAGTTGAAGCTATGTTTTTAGTGGATACGCGGATGCGCAGTGACGAGTTTAAAGAACGAGGCATAAGATAAGAGGACTATTTTAAAGAACGAGGCATAAGATAAGAGGTTTAGTTTAAAGAACGAGGCATAAGATAAGAGGACTAGTTAAAGAACGAGGCATAAGATAAGAGGACTAGTACCTATATAAAGAAAGTTAGTTGAAGCTATGTTTTTTAGTGGATACGCGGATACGCAGTGACGAGTTTAAAGAACGAGGCATAAGATAAGAGGACTAGTTAAAAGAACGAGGCATAAGATAAGAGGACTAGTTTAAAGAACGAGGCATAAGATAAGAGGACTATTACCTGTCTAAAGAAGAATAGTTGAAGCTATGTTTTTTAGTGGATACGCGGATACGCAGTGACGAGTTTAAAGAACGAGGCATAAGATAAGAGGACTAGTTTAAAGAACGAGGCATAAGATAAGAGGACTAGTTTAAAGAACGAGGCATAAGATAAGAGGACTAGTTTAAAGAACGAGGCATAAGAAAATAGGAATAGTACCGATATAAAGAAAGATATTTGAAGCTATGTTTTTAGTGGATACGCGGATGCGCAGTGACGAGTTTAAAGAACGAGGCATAAGATAAGAGGACTAGTTTAAAGAACGAGGCATAAGATAAGAGGACTATTACCTGTATAAAGAAGGATAGTTGAAGCTATGTTTTTTAGTGGATACGCGGATACGCAGTGACGAGTTTAAAGAACGAGGCATAAGATAAGAGGACTAGTTAAAAGAACGAGGCATAAGATAAGAGGACTAGTTTAAAGAACGAGGCATAAGATAAGAGGGCTAGTACCTATGTAAAGAAAGTTAGTTGAAGCTATGTTTTTTAGTGGATACGTGGATACGCAGTGATGATTTTAAAGAACGAGGCATAAGATAAGAGGACTAGTACCCATATAAGAAAAGATAGTTGAAGCTATGTTTTTGATTGGTTACACGGATACGTGGATACGCAGTGACTAGTTTAAAGAACGAGGCATAAGATAAGAGGACTAGTTTAAAGAACGAGGCATAAGATAAGAGGACTAGTACCTATATAAATAAAGTTAGTTGAAGCTATGTTTTTTAGTGGATACGTGGATACGCAGTGACGATTTTAAAGAACGAGGCATAAGATAAGAGGACTAGTACCTATATAAATAAAGATAGTTGAAGCTATGTTTTTTAGTGGATACGCGGATACGTGGATACGCAGTGACGAGGTTAAAGAACGAGGCATAAGATAAGAGGACTAGTTTAAAGAACGAGGCATAAGATAAGAGGACTATTACCTGTCTAAAGAAGAATAGTTGAAGCTATGTTTTTTAGTGGATACGCGGATGCGCAGTGACGAGTTTAAAGAACGAGGCATAAGATAAGAGGACTATTTTAAAGAACGAGGCATAAGATAAGAGGTTTAGTTTAAAGAACGAGGCATAAGATAAGAGGACTAGTTAAAAGAACGAGGCATAAGATAAGAGGACTAGTACCTATATAAAGAAAGTTAGTTGAAGCTATGTTTTTAGTGGATACGCGGATACGAGGATACGCAGTGACGATTTAAAGAACGAGGCATAAGATAAGAGGACTAGTACCATAAAAAGGAAAGATAGCTGAAGCTATGTTTTTTATTGGATACACGGATACGTGGATAGGCAGTGACGAGTTTAAAGAACGAGGCATAAGATAAGAGGACTGTTACCTATATAAAGAAAGTTGAAGCTATGTTTTTTAGTGGATACGCGGATACGTGAATACGCAGTGACTAGTTTAAAGAACGAGGCATAAGATAAGAGGACTAGTACCTATATAAAGAAAGATGGTTGAAGCTAAGTTTTTTATTGGATACACGGATACGTGGATACGGAGTGACGAGTTTAAAGAACGAGGCATAAGATAAGAGGACTAGTACCTATGTAAATAAAGTTAGTTGAAGCTATGTTTTTTAGTGGATACGTGGATACGCAGTGACGATTTTAAAGAACGAGGCATAAGATAAGAGAACTATTACCTATATAAAGAAAGAAAGTTGAAGCTATGTTTTTTAGTGGATACGCGGATACGTGAATACGCAGTGACTAGTTTAAAGAACGAGGCATAAGATAAGAGGACTAGTTTAAAGAACGAGGCATAAGATAAGAGGACTATTACCTGTCTAAAGAAGAATAGTTGAAGCTATGTTTTTTAGTGGATACGCGGATGCGCAGTGACGAGTTTAAAGAATGAGGCATAAGATAAGAGGACTATTTTAAAGAACGAGGCATAAGATAAGAGGTTTAGTTTAAAGAACGAGGCATAAGATAAGAGGACTAGTTAAAAGAACGAGGCATAAGATAAGAGGACTAGTACCTATGTAAAGAAAGTTAGTTGAAGCTATGTTTTTTAGTGGATACGCGGATACGAGGATACGCAGTGACGATTTAAAGAACGAGGCATAAGATAAGAGGACTAGTACACATAAAAGGAAAGATAGCTGAAGCTATGTTTTTTATTGGATACACGGATACGTGGATAGGCAGTGACGAGTTTAAAGAACGAGGCATAAGATAAGAGGACTAGTACCTACATAAATAAAGTAAGTTGAAGCTATGTTTTTTAGTGGATACGTGGAAACGCAGTGACGATTTTAAAGAACGAGGCATAAGATAAGAGGACTGTTACCTATATAAAGAAAGTTGAAGCTATGTTTTTTAGTGGATACGCGGATACGTGAATACGCAGTGACTAGTTTAAAGAACGAGGCATAAGATAAGAGGACTAGTACCTATATAAAGAAAGATGGTTGAAGCTAAGTTTTTTATTGGATACACGGATACGTGGATACGGAGTGACGAGTTTAAAGAACGAGGCATAAGATAAGAGGACTAGTACCTATGTAAATAAAGTTAGTTGAAGCTATGTTTTTTAGTGGATACGTGGATACGCAGTGACGATTTTAAAGAACGAGGCATAAGATAAGAGGACTATTACCTATATAAAGAAAGAAAGTTGAAGCTATGTTTTTTAGTGGATACGCGGATACGTGAATACGCAGTGACTAGTTTAAAGAACGAGGCATAAGATAAGAGGACTAGTTCAAAGAACGAGGCATAAGATAAGAGGACTATTACCTGTCTAAAGAAGAATAGTTGAAGCTATGTTTTTTAGTGGATACGCGGATGCGCAGTGACGAGTTTAAAGAATGAGGCATAAGATAAGAGGACTATTTTAAAGAACGAGGCATAAGATAAGAGGTTTAGTTTAAAGAACGAGGCATAAGATAAGAGGACTAGTTAAAAGAACGAGGCATAAGATAAGAGGACTAGTACCTATGTAAAGAAAGTTAGTTGAAGCTATGTTTTTTAGTGGATACGCGGATACGAGGATACGCAGTGACGATTTCAAAGAACGAGGCATAAGATAAGAGGACTAGTACCCATAAAAGGAAAGATAGCTGAAGCTATGTTTTTATTGATACACGGATACGTGGATACGCAGTGACGAGTTTAAAGAACGAGGCATAAGATAAGAGGACTAGTACCTACATAAATAAAGTAAGTTGAAGCTATGTTTTTTAGTGGATACGTGGAAACGCAGTGACGATTTTAAAGAACAAGGCATAAGATAAGAGGACGGTTACCTATATAAAGAAAGTTGAAGCTATGTTTTTTAGTGGATACGCGGATACGTGAATACGCAGTGACTAGTTTAAAGAACGAGGCATAAGATAACAGGACTAGTACCTATATAAAGAAAGATGGTTGAAGCTAAGTTTTTTATTGGATACACGGATACGTGGATACGTGACGAGTTTAAAGAACGAGGCATAAGATAAGAGGACTAGTACCTATGTAAATAAAGTTAGTTGAAGCTATGTTTTTTAGTGGATACGTGGATACGCAGTGACGATTTTAAAGAACGAGGCATAAGATAAGAGAACTATTACCTATATAAAGAAAGAAAGTTGAAGCTATGTTTTTTAGTGGATACGCGGATACGTGAATACGCAGTGACTAGTTTAAAGAACGAGGCATAAGATAAGAGGACTAGTTTAAAGAACGAGGCATAAGATAAGAGGACTAGTACCTATATAAAGAAAGATAGTTGAAGCTATGTTTTTTAGTTGATACGCGGATAAGTGGATTTGCAGTGACGAGTTTAAAGAACGAGGCATAAGATAATAGGACTAGTACCTATATAAAGAAAGATATTTGAAGCTATGTTTTCTAGTGGATACGTGGATATGCAGTGACGAGTTTAAAGAACGAGGCATAAGATAAGAGGACTAGTTAAAAGAACGAGGCATAAGATAAGAGGACTAATTTAAAGAACGAGGCATAAGATAAGAGGACTAGTTTAAAGAACGAGGCATAAGAAAATAGGATTAGTACCGATATAAAGAAAGATATTTGAAGCTATGTTTTCTAGTGGATACGTGGATACGCAGTGACGAGTTTAAAGAACGAGGCATAAGATAAGAGGACTAGTTAAAAGAACGAGGCATAAGATAAGAGGACTAGTTTAAAGAACGAGGCATAAGAGAAGAGGACTAGTTTAAAGAACGAGGCATAAGATAAGAGGACTATTACCTGTATAAAGAAGGATAGTTGAAGCTATGTTTTTTAGTGGATACGCGGATACGCAGTGACGAGTTTAAAGAACGAGGCATAAGATAAGAGGACTAGTTAAAAGAACGAGGCATAAGATAAGAGGACTAGTTTCAAGAACGAGGCATAAGATAAGAGGAATATTACCTATATAAAGAAAGATAGTTTAAGCTATGTTTTTTAGTGGATACGTGGATACGCAGTGACGAGTTTAAAGAACGAGGCATAAGATAAGAGGACTATTACCATATAAAGAAAGATAGTTGAAGCTATAATTTTAGTGGATACGCGGATACGTGGATACGCAGTGACGAGTTTAAAGAACGAGGCATAAGATAAGAGGACTATTTCCATATAAAGAAAGATAGTTGAAGCTATGTTTTTTAGTGGATACGCGGATACGCAGTGACGAGTTTAAGGAACGAGGCATAAGATAAGAGGACTAGTTTAAAGAATGAGGCATAAGATAAGAGGAATAGTTTAAAGAACGAGGCATAAGATAAGAGGACTAGTTTAAAGAACGAGGCATAAGAAAATAGGAATAGTACCGATATAAAGAAAGATATTTGAAGCTATGTTTTCTAGTGGATACGTGGATACGCAGTGACGAGTTTAAAAGAACGAGGCATAAGATAAGAGGACTAGTTAAAAGAACGAGGCATAAGATAAGACGACTAGTTTCAAGAACGAGGCATAAGATAAGAGGACTAGTTTAAAGAACGAGGCATAAGAGAAGAGGACTAGTTTAAAGAACGAGGCATAAGATAACAGGACTAGTACCTATATAAAGAAAGATGGTTGAAGCTAAGTTTTTTATTGGATACACGGATACGTGGATACGGAGTGACGAGTTTAAAGAACGAGGCATAAGATAAGAGGACTAGTACCTATGTAAATAAAGTTAGTTGAAGCTATGTTTTTTAGTGGATACGTGGATACGCAGTGACGATTTTAAAGAACGAGGCATAAGATAAGAGGACTATTACCTATATAAAGAAAGAAAAATTAAGCTATGTTTTTAGTGGATACGCGGATACGTGAATACGCAGTGACTAGTTTAAAGAACGAGGCATAAGATAAGAGGACTAGTTTAAAGAACGAGGCATAAGATAAGAGGACTAGTACCTATATAAATAAAGATAGTTGAAGCTATGTTTTTTAGTTGATACGCGGATAAGTGGATTTGCAGTGACGAGTTTAAAGAACGAGGCATAAGATAATAGGACTAGTACCTATATAAAGAAAGATATTTGAAGCTATGTTTTCTAGTGGATACGTGGATATGCAGTGACGAGTTTAAAGAACGAGGCATAAGATAAGAGGACTAGTTAAAAGAACGAGGCATAAGATAAGAGGACTAGTTTAAAGAACGAGGCATAAGATAAGAGGACTAGTTTAAAGAACGAGGCATAAGAAAATAGGATTAGTACCGATATAAAGAAAGATATTTGAAGCTATGTTTTCTAGTGGATACGTGGATACGCAGTGACGAGTTTAAAGAACGAGGCATAAGATAAGAGGACTAGTTTAAAGAACGAGGCATAAGATAAGAGGACTATTACCTTCTAAAGAAGAATAGTTGAAGCTATGTTTTTTAGTGGATACGCGGATGCGCAGTGACGAGTTTAAAGAACGAGGCATAAGATAAGAGGACTATTTTAAAGAACGAGGCATAAGATAAGAGGTTTAGTTTAAAGAACGAGGCATAAGATAAGAGGACTAGTTAAAAGAACGAGGCATAAGATAAGAGGACTAGTACCTATGTAAAGAAAGTTAGTTGAAGCTATGTTTTTTAGTGGATACGCGGATACGCAGTGACGAGTTTAAAGAACGAGGCATAAGATAAGAGGACTAGTTAAAAGAACGAGGCATAAGATAAGAGGACTAGTTTAAAGAACGAGGCATAAGATAAGAGGACTATTACCTGTCTAAAGAAGAATAGTTGAAGCTATGTTTTTTAGTGGATACGCGGATACGCAGTGACGAGTTTAAAGAACGAGGCATAAGATAAGAGGACTAGTTTAAAGAACGAGGCATAAGATAAGAGGACTAGTTTAAAGAACGAGGCATAAGATAAGAGGACTAGTTTAAAGAACGAGGCATAAGAAAATAGGAATAGTACCGATATAAAGAAAGATATTTGAAGCTATGTTTTCTAGTGGATACGTGGATACGCAGTGACGAGTTTAAAGAACGAGTTATAAGATAAGAGGACTAGTTTAAAGAACGAGGCATAAGATAAGAGGACTATTACCTGTATAAAGAAGGATAGTTGAAGCTATGTTTTTTAGTGGATACGCGGATACGCAGTGACGAGTTTAAAGAACGAGGCATAAGATAAGAGGACTAGTTAAAAGAACGAGGCATAAGATAAGAGGACTAGTTTAAAGAACGAGGCATAAGATAAGAGGGCTAGTACCTATGTAAAGAAAGTTAGTTGAAGCTATGTTTTTTAGTGGATACGTGGATACGCAGTGATGATTTTAAAGAACGAGGCATAAGATAAGAGGACTAGTACCCATATAAGAAAAGATAGTTGAAGCTATGTTTTTGATTGGTTACACGGATACGTGGATACGCAGTGACTAGTTCAAAGAACGAGGCATAAGATAAGAGGACTAGTTTAAAGAACGAGGCATAAGTTAAGAGGACTAGTACCTATATAAATAAAGTTAGTTGAAGCTATGTTTTTTAGTGGATACGTGGATACGCAGTGACGATTTTAAAGAACGAGGCATAAGATAAGAGGACTAGTACCTATATAAATAAAGATAGTTGAAGCTATGTTTTTTAGTGGATACGCGGATACGTGGATACGCAGTGACGAGGTTAAAGAACGAGGCATAAGATAAGAGGACTAGTTTAAAGAACGAGGCATAAGATAAGAGGACTATTACCTGTCTAAAGAAGAATAGTTGAAGCTATGTTTTTTAGTGGATACGCGGATGCGCAGTGACGAGTTTAAAGAATGAGGCATAAGATAAGAGGACTATTTTAAAGAACGAGGCATAAGATAAGAGGTTTAGTTTAAAGAACGAGGCATAAGATAAGAGGACTAGTTAAAAGAACGAGGCATAAGATAAGAGGACTAGTACCTATGTAAAGAAAGTTAGTTGAAGCTATGTTTTTTAGTGGATACGCGGATACGAGGATACGCAGTGACGATTTAAAGAACGAGGCATAAGATAAGAGGACTAGTACCCATAAAGGAAAGATAGCTGAAGCTATGTTTTATTGGATACACGGATACGTGGATACGCAGTGACGAGTTTAAAGAACGAGGCATAAGATAAGAGGACTAGTACCTACATAAATAAAGTAAGTTGAAGCTATGTTTTTTAGTGGATACGTGGAAACGCAGTGACGATTTTAAAGAACAAGGCATAAGATAAGAGGACTGTTACCTATATAAAGAAAGTTGAAGCTATGTTTTTTAGTGGATACGCGGATACGTGAATACGCAGTGACTAGTTTAAAGAACGAGGCATAAGATAACAGGACTAGTACCTATATAAAGAAAGATGGTTGAAGCTAAGTTTTTTATTGGATACACGGATACGTGGATACGGAGTGACGAGTTTAAAGAACGAGGCATAAGATAAGAGGACTAGTACCTATGTAAATAAAGTTAGTTGAAGCTATGTTTTTTAGTGGATACGTGGATACGCAGTGACGATTTTAAAGAACGAGGCATAAGATAAGAGAACTATTACCTATATAAAGAAAGAAAGTTGAAGCTATGTTTTTTAGTGGATACGCGGATACGTGAATACGCAGTGACTAGTTTAAAGAACGAGGCATAAGATAAGAGGACTAGTTTAAAGAACGAGGCATAAGATAAGAGGACTAGTACCTATATAAAGAAAGATAGTTGAAGCTATGTTTTTAGTTGATACGCGGATAAGTGGATTTGCAGTGACGAGTTTAAAGAACGAGGCATAAGATAATAGGACTAGTACCTATATAAAGAAAGATATTTGAAGCTATGTTTTCTCGTGGATACGTGGATATGCAGTGACGAGTTTAAAGAACGAGGCATAAGATAAGAGGACTAGTTAAAAGAACGAGGCATAAGATAAGAGGACTAGTTTAAAGAACGAGGCATAAGATAAGAGGACTAGTTTAAAGAACGAGGCATAAGAAAATAGGATTAGTACCGATATAAAGAAAGATATTTGAAGCTATGTTTTCTAGTGGATACGTGGATACGCAGTGACGAGTTTAAAGAACGAGGCATAAGATAAGAGGACTAGTTAAAAGAACGAGGCATAAGATAAGAGGACTAGTTTAAAGAACGAGGCATAAGAGAAGAGGACTAGTTTAAAGAACGAGGCATAAGATAAGAGGACTATTACCTGTATAAAGAAGGATAGTTGAAGCTATGTTTTTTAGTGGATACGCGGATACGCAGTGACGAGTTTAAAGAACGAGGCATAAGATAAGAGGACTAGTTAAAAGAACGAGGCATAAGATAAGAGGACTAGTTTAAAGAACGAGGCATAAGATAAGAGGACTAGTTTAAAGAACGAGGCATAAGAAAATAGGATTAGTACCGATATAAAGAAAGATATTTGAAGCTATGTTTTCTAGTGGATACGTGGATACGCAGTGACGAGTTTAAAGAACGAGGCATAAGATAAGAGGACTAGTTTAAAGAACGAGGCATAAGATAAGAGGACTAGTTTCAAGAACGAGGCATAAGATAAGAGGAATATTACCTATATAAAGAAAGATAGTTTAAGCTATGTTTTTTAGTGGATACGTGGATACGCAGTGACGAGTTTAAAGAACGAGGCATAAGATAAGAGGACTATTACCATATAAAGAAAGATAGTTGAAGCTATAATTTTTAGTGGATACGCGGATACGTGGATACGCAGTGACGAGTTTAAAGAACGAGGCATAAGATAAGAGGACTATTTCCATATAAAGAAAGATCGTTGAAGCTATGTTTTTTAGTCGATACGCGGATACGCAGTGACGAGTTTAAGGAACGAGGCATAAGATAAGAGGACTAGTTTAAAGAATGAGGCATAAGATAAGAGGAATAGTTTAAAGAACGAGGCATAAGATAAGAGGACTAGTTTAAAGAACGAGGCATAAGAAAATAGGAATAGTACCGATATAAAGAAAGATATTTGAAGCTATGTTTTCTAGTGGATACGTGGATACGCAGTGACGAGTTTAAAGAACGAGGCATAAGATAAGAGGACTAGTTAAAAGAACGAGGCATAAGATAAGACGACTAGTTTCAAGAACGAGGCATAAGATAAGAGGACTAGTTTAAAGAACGAGGCATAAGAGAAGAGGACTAGTTTAAAGAACGAGGCATAAGATAAGAGGACTATTACCTGTATAAAGAAGGATAGTTGAAGCTATGTTTTTTAGTGGATACGCGGATACGCAGTGACGAGTTTAAAGAACGAGGCATAAGATAAGAGGACTAGTACCTATATAAAGAAAGATAGTTGAAGCTATGTTTTTTAATGGATACGCGGATACGTGGATACGCAGTGACGAGTTTAAAGAACGAGGCATAAGATAAGAGGACTAGTTAAAAGAACGAGGCATAAGATAAGAGGACTAGTTAAAAGAACGAGGCATAAGATAAGAGGACTAGTTTTAAGAACGAGGCATAAGATAAGAGGACTATTACCTGTCTAAAGAAGAATAGTTGAAGCTATGTTTTTTAGTGGATACGCGGATGCAGTGACGAGTTTAAAGAACGAGGCATAAGATAAGAGAAATATTTTAAAGAACGAGGCATAAGATAAGAGGACTAGTACCTATGTAAAGAAAGTTAGTTGAAGCTATGTTTTTTAGTGGATACGCGGATACGAGGATACGCAGTGACGATTTCAAAGAACGAGGCATAAGATAAGAGGACTAGTACCCATAAGGAAAGATAGCTGAAGCTATGTTTTTTATTGGATACACGGATACGTGGATACGCAGTGACGAGTTTAAAGAACGAGGCATAAGATAAGAGGACTAGTACCTACATAAATAAAGTAAGTTGAAGCTATGTTTTTTAGTGGATACGTGGAAACGCAGTGACGATTTTAAAGAACGAGGCATAAGATAAGAGGACTGTTACCTATATAAAGAAAGTTGAAGCTATGTTTTTAGTCGATACGCGGATACGCAATGACGAGTTTAAAGAACGAGGCATAAGATAAGAGGACTAGTTTAAAGAACGAGGCATAAGATAAGAGGACTAGTTTAAAGAACGAGGCATAAGAAAATAGGAATAGTACCGATATAAAGAAAGATATTTGAAGCTATGTTTTCTAGTGGATACGTGGATACGCAGTGATGAGTTTAAAGAACGAGGCATAAGATAAGAGGACTAGTTAAAAGAACGAGGCATAAGATAAGACGACTAGTTTCAAGAACGAGGCATAAGATAAGAGGACTAGTTTAAAGAACGAGGCATAAGAGAAGAGGACTAGTTTAAAGAACGAGGCATAAGATAAGAGGACTATTACCTGTATAAAGAAGATAGTTGAAGCTATGTTTTTAGTGGATACGCGGATACGCAGTGACGAGTTTAAAGAACGAGGCATAAGATAAGAGGACTAGTACCTATATAAAGAAAGAAAGTTGAAGCTATGTTTTTTAATGGATACGCGGATACGTGGATACGCAGTGACGAGTTTAAAGAACGAGGCATAAGATAAGAGGACTAGTTAAAAGAACGAGGCATAAGATAAGAGGACTAGTTTAAAGAACGAGGCATAAGATAAGAGGACTAGTTTAAAGAACGAGGCATAAGAAAATAGGATTAGTACCGATATAAAGAAAGATATTTGAAGCTATGTTTTCTAGTGGATACGTGGATACGCAGTGACGAGTTTAAAGAACGAGGCATAAGATAAGAGGACTAGTTAAAAGAACGAGGCATAAGATAAGAGGACTAGTTTAAAGAACGAGGCATAAGAGAAGAGGACTAGTTTAAAGAACGAGGCATAAGATAAGAGGACTATTACCTGTATAAAGAAGGATAGTTGAAGCTATGTTTTTTAGTGGATACGCGGATACGCAGTGACGAGTTTAAAGAACGAGGCATAAGATAAGAGGACTAGTTAAAAGAACGAGGCATAAGATAAGAGGACTAGTTTAAAGAACGAGGCATAAGATAAGAGGAATATTACCTATATAAAAAAAGATAGTTTAAGCTTTGTTTTTTAGTGGATACGTGGATACGCAGTGACGAGTTTGAAGAACGAGGCATAAGATAAGAGGACTAGTTAAAAGAACGAGGCATAAGATAAGAGGACTAGTTTAAAGAACGAGGCATAAGATAAGAGGACTAGTTTAAAGAACGAGGCATAAGAAAATAGGATTAGTACCGATATAAAGAAAGATATTTGAAGCTATGTTTTTAGTGGATACGTGGATACGCAGTGACGAGTTTAAAGAACGAGGCATAAGATAAGAGGACTAGTTAAAAGAACGAGGCATAAGATAAGAGGACTAGTTTAAAGAACGAGGCATAAGAGAAGAGGACTAGTTTAAAGAACGAGGCATAAGATAAGAGGACTATTACCTGTATAAAGAAGGATAGTTGAAGCTATGTTTTTTAGTGGATACGCGGATACGCAGTGACGAGTTTAAAGAACGAGGCATAAGATAAGAGGACTAGTTAAAAGAACGAGGCATAAGATAAGAGGACTAGTTTCAAGAACGAGGCATAAGATAAGAGGAATATTACCTATATAAAAAGATAGTTTAAGCTATGTTTTTAGTGGATACGTGGATACGCAGTGACGAGTTTAAAGAACGAGGCATAAGATAAGAGGACTATTACCATATAAAGAAAGATAGTTGAAGCTATAATTTTAGTGGATACGCGGATACGTGGATACGCAGTGACGAGTTTAAAGAACGAGGCATAAGATAAGAGGACTATTTCCATATAAAGAAAGATAGTTGAAGCTATGTTTTTTAGTCGATACGCGGATACGCAGTGACGAGTTTAAGGAACGAGGCATAAGATAAGAGGACTAGTTTAAAGAATGAGGCATAAGATAAGAGGAATAGTTTAAAGAACGAGGCATAAGATAAGAGGACTAGTTTAAAGAACGAGGCATAAGAAAATAGGAATAGTACCGATATAAAGAAAGATATTTGAAGCTATGTTTTCTAGTGGATACGTGGATACGCAGTGACGAGTTTAAAGAACGAGGCATAAGATAAGAGGACTAGTTAAAAGAACGAGGCATAAGATAAGACGACTAGTTTCAAGAACGAGGCATAAGATAAGAGGACTAGTTTAAAGAACGAGGCATAAGAGAAGAGGACTAGTTTAAAGAACGAGGCATAAGATAAGAGGACTATTACCTGTATAAAGAAGGATAGTTGAAGCTATGTTTTTTAGTGGATACGCGGATACGCAGTGACGAGTTTAAAGAACGAGGCATAAGATAAGAGGACTAGTTAAAAGAACGAGGCATAAGATAAGAGGACTAGTTAAAAGAACGAGGCATAAGATAAGAGGACTAGTTTAAAGAACGAGGCATAAGATAAGAGGACTATTACCTGTATAAAGAAGAATAGTTGAAGCTATTTTTAGTGGATACGCGGATGCAGTGACGAGTTTAAAGAACGAGGCATAAGATAAGAGAAATATTTTAAAGAACGAGGCATAAGATAAGAGGACTAGTACCTATGTAAAGAAAGTTAGTTGAAGCTATGTTTTTTAGTGGATACGCGGATACGAGGATACGCAGTGACGATTTAAAAGAACGAGGCATAAGATAAGAGGACTAGTACCGATATAAGGAAAGATAGATGAAGCTATGTTTTTTATTGGATACACGGATACGTGGATACGCAGTGACGAGTTTAAAGAACGAGGCATAAAATAAGAGGACTAGTACCTACATAAATAAAGTAAGTAGAAGCTATGTTTTTTAGTGGATACGTGGAAACGCAGTGACGATTTTAAAGAACGAGGCATAAGATAAGAGGACTGTTACCTATATAAAGAAAGTTGAAGCTATGTTTTTTAGTGGATACGCGGATACGTGAATACGCAGTGACTAGTTTAAAGAACGAGGCATAAGATAACAGGACTAGTACCTATATAAAGAAAGATGGTTGAAGCTAAGTTTTTTATTGGATACACGGATACGTGGATACGGAGTGACGAGTTTAAAGAACGAGGCATAAGATAAGAGGACTAGTACCTATGTAAATAAAGTTAGTTGAAGCTATGTTTTAGTGGATACGTGGATATGCAGTGACGAGTTTAAAGAACGAGGCATAAGATAAGAGAACTATTACCTATATAAAGAAAGAAAGTTGAAGCTATGTTTTATAGTGGATACGTGGATATGCAGTGACGAGTTTAAAGAACGAGGCATAAGATAAGAGGACTAGTTAAAAGAACGAGGCATAAGATAAGAGGACTAGTTTAAAGAACGAGGCATAAGATAAGAGGACTAGTTTAAAGAACGAGGCATAAGAAAATAGGCTTAGTACCGATATAAAGAAAGATATTTGAAGCTATGTTTTCTAGTGGATACGTGAATACGCAGTGACTAGTTTAAAGAACGAGGCATAAGATAAGAGGACTAGTTTAAAGAACGAGGCATAAGATAAGAGGACTAGTACCTATATAAAGAAAGATAGTTGAAGCTATGTTTTTTAGTTGATACGCGGATAAGTGGATTTGCAGTGACGAGTTTAAAGAACGAGGCATAAGATAATAGGACTAGTACCTATATAAAGAAAGATATTTGAAGCTATGTTTTTAGTGGATACGTGGATATGCAGTGACGAGTTTAAAGAACGAGGCATAAGATAAGAGGACTAGTTAAAAGAACGAGGCATAAGATAAGAGGACTAGTTTAAAGAACGAGGCATAAGATAAGAGGACTAGTTTAAAGAACGAGGCATAAGAAAATAGGCTTAGTACCGATATAAAGAAAGATATTTGAAGCTATGTTTTCTAGTGGATACGTGGATACGCAGTGACGAGTTTAAAGAACTAGGCATAAGATAAGAGGACTAGTTTCAAGAACGAGGCATAAGATAAGAGGACTAGTTTAAAGAACGAGGCAAAAGAGAAGAGGACTAGTTTAAAGAACGAGGCATAAGATAAGAGGACTATTTTCTGTATAAAGAAGGATAGTTGAAGCTATGTTTTTTAGTGGATACGCGGATACGTGGATACGCAGTGACGAGTTTAAAGAACGAGGCATAAGATAAGAGGACTAGTACCTATATAAAGAAAGATAGTTGAAGCTATGTTTTTTAATGGATACGCGGATACGTGGATACGCAGTGACGAGTTTAAAGAACGAGGCATAAGATAAGAGGACTAGTTAAAGAACGAGGCATAAGATAAGAGGACTAGTTTAAAGAACGAGGCATAAGAAAATAGGATTAGTACCGATATAAAGAAAGATATTTGAAGCTATGTTTTCTAGTGGATACGTGGATACGCAGTGACGAGTTTAAAGAACGAGGCATAAGATAAGAGGACTAGTTAAAAGAACGAGGCATAAGATAAGAGGACTAGTTTCAAGAACGAGGCATAAGATAAGAGGACTAGTTTAAAGAACGAGGCATAAGAGAAGAGGACTAGTTTAAAGAACGAGGCATAAGATAAGAGGACTATTACCTGTATAAAGAAGGATAGTTGAAGCTATGTTTTTTAGTGGATACGCGGATACGTGGATACGCAGTGACGAGTTTAAAGAACGAGGCATAAGATAAGAGGACTAGTACCTATATAAAGAAAGATAGTTGAAGCTATGTTTTTTAATGGATACGCGGATACGTGGATACGCAGTGACGAGTTTAAAGAACGAGGCATAAGATAAGAGGACTAGTACCTACATAAATAAAGTAAGTTGAAGCTATGTTTTTTAGTGGATACGTGGAAACGCAGTGACGATTTTAAAGAACAAGGCATAAGATAAGAGGACTGTTACCTATATAAAGAAAGTTGAAGCTATGTTTTTTAGTGGATACGCGGATACGTGAATACGCAGTGACTAGTTTAAAGAACGAGGCATAAGATAAGAGGACTAGTACCTATATAAAGAAAGATGGTTGAAGCTAAGTTTTTTATTGGATACACGGATACGTGGATACGGAGTGACGAGTTTAAAGAACGAGGCATAAGATAAGAGGACTAGTACCTATGTAAATAAAGTTAGTTGAAGCTATGTTTTTTAGTGGATACGTGGATACGCAGTGACGATTTTAAAGAACGAGGCATAAGATAAGAGAACTATTACCTATATAAAGAAAGAAAGTTGAAGCTATGTTTTTTAGTGGATACGCGGATACGTGAATACGCAGTGACTAGTTTAAAGAACGAGGCATAAGATAAGAGGACTAGTTTAAAGAACGAGGCATAAGATAAGAGGACTAGTACCTATATAAAGAAAGATAGTTGAAGCTATGTTTTTTAGTTGATACGCGGATAAGTGGATTTGCAGTGACGAGTTTAAAGAACGAGGCATAAGATAATAGGACTAGTACCTATATAAAGAAAGATATTTGAAGCTATGTTTTCTCGTGGATACGTGGATATGCAGTGACGAGTTTAAAGAACGAGGCATAAGATAAGAGGACTAGTTAAAAGAACGAGGCATAAGATAAGAGGACTAGTTTAAAGAACGAGGCATAAGATAAGAGGACTAGTACCTATATAAAGAAAGATAGTTGAAGCTATGTTTTTTAGTTGATACGCGGATAAGTGGATTTGCAGTGACGAGTTTAAAGAACGAGGCATAAGATAATAGGACTAGTACCTATATAAAGAAAGATATTTGAAGCTATGTTTTCTAGTGGATACGTGGATATGCAGTGACGAGTTTAAAGAACGAGGCATAAGATAAGAGGACTAGTTAAAAGAACGAGGCATAAGATAAGAGGACTAGTTTAAAGAACGAGGCATAAGATAAGAGGACTAGTTTAAAGAACGAGGCATAAGAAAATAGGCTAGTACCGATATAAAGAAAGATATTTGAAGCTATGTTTTTAGTGGATACGTGGATACGCAGTGACGAGTTTAAAGAACGAGGCATAAGATAAGAGGACTAGTTTCAAGAACGAGGCATAAGATAAGAGGACTAGTTTAAAGAACGAGGCAAAAGAGAAGAGGACTAGTTTAAAGAACGAGGCATAAGATAAGAGGACTATTTCTGTATAAAGAAGGATAGTTGAAGCTATGTTTTTAGTGGATACGCGGATACGTGGATACGCAGTGACGAGTTTAAAGAACGAGGCATAAGATAAGAGGACTAGTACCTATATAAAGAAAGATAGTTGAAGCTATGTTTTTTAATGGATACGCGGATACGTGGATACGCAGTGACGAGTTTAAAGAACGAGGCATAAGATAAGAGGACTAGTTAAAGAACGAGGCATAAGATAAGAGGACTAGTTTAAAGAACGAGGCATAAGAAAATAGGATTAGTACCGATATAAAGAAAGATATTTGAAGCTATGTTTTCTAGTGGATACGTGGATACGCAGTGACGAGTTTAAAGAACGAGGCATAAGATAAGAGGACTAGTTAAAAGAACGAGGCATAAGATAAGAGGACTAGTTTCAAGAACGAGGCATAAGATAAGAGGACTAGTTTAAAGAACGAGGCATAAGAGAAGAGGACTAGTTTAAAGAACGAGGCATAAGATAAGAGGACTATTACCTGTATAAAGAAGGATAGTTGAAGCTATGTTTTTTAGTGGATACGCGGATACGTGGATACGCAGTGACGAGTTTAAAGAACGAGGCATAAGATAAGAGGACTAGTACCTATATAAAGAAAGATAGTTGAAGCTATGTTTTTTAATGGATACGCGGATACGTGGATACGCAGTGACGAGTTTAAAGAACGAGGCATAAGATAAGAGGACTAGTACCTACATAAATAAAGTAAGTTGAAGCTATGTTTTTTAGTGGATACGTGGAAACGCAGTGACGATTTTAAAGAACAAGGCATAAGATAAGAGGACGGTTACCTATATAAAGAAAGTTGAAGCTATGTTTTTTAGTGGATACGCGGATACGTGAATACGCAGTGACTAGTTTAAAGAACGAGGCATAAGATAAGAGGACTAGTACCTATATAAAGAAAGATATTTGAAGCTATGTTTTTATTGGATACACGGATACGTGGATACGGAGTGACGAGTTTAAAGAACGAGGCATAAGATAAGAGGACTAGTACCTATGTAAATAAAGTTAGTTGAAGCTATGTTTTTTAGTGGATACGTGGATACGCAGTGACGATTTTAAAGAACGAGGCATAAGATAAGAGGACTATTACCTATATAAAGAAAGAAAGTTGAAGCTATGTTTTTTAGTGGATACGCGGATACGTGAATACGCAGTGACTAGTTTAAAGAACGAGGCATAAGATAAGAGGACTAGTTTAAAGAACGAGGCATAAGATAAGAGGACTAGTACCTATATAAAGAAAGATAGTTGAAGCTATGTTTTTTAGTTGATACGCGGATAAGTGGATTTGCAGTGACGAGTTTAAAGAACGAGGCATAAGATAAGAGGACTAGTACCTATATAAAGAAAGATATTTGAAGCTATGTTTTCTAGTGGATACGTGGATATGCAGTGACGAGTTTAAAGAACGAGGCATAAGATAAGAGGACTAGTTAAAAGAACGAGGCATAAGATAAGAGGACTAGTTTAAAGAACGAGGCATAAGATAAGAGGACTAGTACCTATATAAAGAAAGATAGTTGAAGCTATGTTTTTAGTGGATACGCGGATAAGTGGATTTGCAGTGACGAGTTTAAAGAACGAGGCATAAGATAAGAGGACTAGTACCTATATAAAGAAAGATAGTTGAAGCTATGTTTTTAGTGGATACGTGGATATGCAGTGACGAGTTTAAAGAACGAGGCATAAGATAAGAGGACTAGTTAAAAGAACGAGGCATAAGATAAGAGGACTAGTTTAAAGAACGAGGCATAAGATAAGAGGACTAGTACCTATATAAAGAAAGATAGTTGAAGCTATGTTTTTTAGTTGATACGCGGATAAGTGGATTTGCAGTGACGAGTTTAAAGAACGAGGCATAAGATAAGAGGACTAGTACCTATATAAAGAAAGATATTTGAAGCTATGTTTTCTAGTGGATACGTGGATACGCAGTGACGAGTTTAAAGAACGAGGCATAAGATAAGAGGACTAGTTAAAAGAACGAGGCATAAGATAAGAGGACTAGTTTAAAGAACGAGGCATAAGATAAGAGGACTAGTTTAAAGAACGAGGCATAAGAAAATAGGATTAGTACCGATATAAAGAAAGATATTTGAAGCTATGTTTTCTAGTGGATACGTGGATACGCAGTGACGAGTTTAAAGAACGAGGCATAAGATAAGAGGACTAGTTTAAAGAACGAGGCATAAGATAAGAGGACTATTACCTTCTAAAGAAGAATAGTTGAAGCTATGTTTTTTAGTGGATACGCGGATGCGCAGTGACGAGTTTAAAGAACGAGGCATAAGATAAGAGGACTATTTTAAAGAACGAGGCATAAGATAAGAGGTTTAGTTTAAAGAACGAGGCATAAGATAAGAGGACTAGTTAAAAGAACGAGGCATAAGATAAGAGGACTAGTACCTATGTAAAGAAAGATAGTTGAAGCTATGTTTTTAGTGGATACGTGGATACGCAGTGACGAGTTTAAAGAACGAGGCATAAGATAAGAGGACTAGTTAAAAGAACGAGGCATAAGATAAGAGGACTAGTTTAAAGAACGAGGCATAAGATAAGAGGACTAGTTTAAAGAACGAGGCATAAGATAAGAGGACTAGTTTAAAGAACGAGGCATAAGAAAAGAGGAATAGTACCGATATAAAGAAAGATATTTGAAGCTATGTTTTCTAGTGGATACGTGGATACGCAGTGACGAGTTTAAAGAACGAGGCATAAGATAAGAGGACTAGTTTAAAGAACGAGGCATAAGATAAGAGGACTATTACCTGTATAAAGAAGGATAGTTGAAGCTATGTTTTTTAGTGGATACGCGGATACGCAGTGACGAGTTTAAAGAACGAGGCATAAGATAAGAGGACTAGTTAAAAGAACGAGGCATAAGATAAGAGGACTAGTTTAAAGAACGAGGCATAAGATAAGAGGACTAGTACCTATGTAAAGAAAGTTAGTTGAAGCTATGTTTTTTAGTGGATACGTGGATACGCAGTGATGATTTTAAAGAACGAGGCATAAGATAAGAGGACTAGTACCCATATAAGAAAAGATAGTTGAAGCTATGTTTTGATTGGTTACACGGATACGTGGATACGCAGTGACTAGTTTAAAGAACGAGGCATAAGATAAGAGGACTAGTTTAAAGAACGAGGCATAAGATAAGAGGACTAGTACCTATATAAATAAAGTTAGTTGAAGCTATGTTTTTTAGTGGATACGTGGATACGCAGTGACGATTTTAAAGAACGAGGCATAAGATAAGAGGACTAGTACCTATATAAAGAAAGATAGTTGAAGCTATGTTTTTAGTGGATACGCGGATACGTGGATACGCAGTGACGAGTTTAAAGAACGAGGCATAAGATAAGAGGACTAGTTTAAAGAACGAGGCATAAGATAAGAGGACTATTACCTGTCTAAAGAAGAATAGTTGAAGCTATGTTTTTTAGTGGATACGCGGATGCGCAGTGACGAGTTTAAAGAACGAGGCATAAGATAAGAGGACTATTTTAAAGAACGAGGCATAAGATAAGAGGTTTAGTTTAAAGAACGAGGCATAAGATAAGAGGACTAGTTAAAAGAACGAGGCATAAGATAAGAGGACTAGTACCTATGTAAAGAAAGTTAGTTGAAGCTATGTTTTTTAGTGGATACGCGGATACGAGGATACGCAGTGACGATTTAAAGAACGAGGCATAAGATAAGAGGACTAGTACCCATAAAGGAAAGATAGCTGAAGCTATGTTTTTATGGATACACGGATACGTGGATACGCAGTGACGAGTTTAAAGAACGAGGCATAAGATAAGAGGACTAGTACCTACATAAATAAAGTAAGTTGAAGCTATGTTTTTTAGTGGATACGTGGAAACGCAGTGACGATTTTAAAGAACGAGGCATAAGATAAGAGGACTGTTACCTATATAAAGAAAGTTGAAGCTATGTTTTTTAGTGGATACGCGGATACGTGAATACGCAGTGACTAGTTTAAAGAACGAGGCATAAGATAACAGGACTAGTACCTATATAAAGAAAGATGGTTGAAGCTAAGTTTTTTATTGGATACACGGATACGTGGATACGGAGTGACGAGTTTAAAGAACGAGGCATAAGATAAGAGGACTAGTACCTATGTAAATAAAGTTAGTTGAAGCTATGTTTTTTAGTGGATACGTGGATACGCAGTGACGATTTTAAAGAACGAGGCATAAGATAAGAGAACTATTACCTATATAAAGAAAGAAAGTTGAAGCTATGTTTTTTAGTGGATACGCGGATACGTGAATACGCAGTGACTAGTTTAAAGAACGAGGCATAAGATAAGAGGACTAGTTTAAAGAACGAGGCATAAGATAAGAGGACTAGTACCTATATAAAGAAAGATAGTTGAAGCTATGTTTTTTAGTTGATACGCGGATAAGTGGATTTGCAGTGACGAGTTTAAAGAACGAGGCATAAGATAATAGGACTAGTACCTATATAAAGAAAGATATTTGAAGCTATGTTTTCTAGTGGATACGTGGATATGCAGTGACGAGTTTAAAGAACGAGGCATAAGATAAGAGGACTAGTTAAAAGAACGAGGCATAAGATAAGAGGACTAGTTTAAAGAACGAGGCATAAGATAAGAGGACTAGTTTAAAGAACGAGGCATAAGAAAATAGGATTAGTACCGATATAAAGAAAGATATTTGAAGCTATGTTTCTAGTGGATACGTGGATACGCAGTGACGAGTTTAAAGAACGAGGCATAAGATAAGAGGACTAGTTAAAAGAACGAGGCATAAGATAAGAGGACTAGTTTAAAGAACGAGGCATAAGAGAAGAGGACTAGTTTAAAGAACGAGGCATAAGATAAGAGGACTATTACCTGTATAAAGAAGGATAGTTGAAGCTATGTTTTTTAGTGGATACGCGGATACGCAGTGACGAGTTTAAAGAACGAGGCATAAGATAAGAGGACTAGTTAAAAGAACGAGGCATAAGATAAGAGGACTAGTTTCAAGAACGAGGCATAAGATAAGAGGAATATTACCTATATAAAGAAAGATAGTTTAAGCTATGTTTTTTAGTGGATACGTGGATACGCAGTGACGAGTTTAAAGAACGAGGCATAAGATAAGAGGACTATTACCATATAAAGAAAGATAGTTGAAGCTATAATTTTAGTGGATACGCGGATACGTGGATACGCAGTGACGAGTTTAAAGAACGAGGCATAAGATAAGAGGACTATTTCCATATAAAGAAAGATAGTTGAAGCTATGTTTTTTAGTGGATACGCGGATACGCAGTGACGAGTTTAAAGAACGAGGCATAAGATAAGAGGACTAGTTTAAAGAATGAGGCATAAGATAAGAGGACTAGTTTAAAGAACGAGGCATAAGATAAGAGGACTAGTTTAAAGAACGAGGCATAAGAAAATAGGAATAGTACCGATATAAAGAAAGATATTTGAAGCTATGTTTTCTAGTGGATACGTGGATACGCAGTGACGAGTTTAAAGAACGAGGCATAAGATAAGAGGACTAGTTAAAAGAACGAGGCATAAGATAAGACGACTAGTTTCAAGAACGAGGCATAAGATAAGAGGACTAGTTTAAAGAACGAGGCATAAGAGAAGAGGACTAGTTTAAAGAACGAGGCATAAGATAAGAGGACTATTACCTGTATAAAGAAGGATAGTTGAAGCTATGTTTTTTAGTGGATACGCGGATACGCAGTGACGAGTTTAAAGAACGAGGCATAAGATAAGAGGACTAGTACCTATATAAAGAAAGATAGTTGAAGCTATGTTTTTTAATGGATACGCGGATACGTGGATACGCAGTGACGAGTTTAAAGAACGAGGCATAAGATAAGAGGACTAGTTAAAAGAACGAGGCATAAGATAAGAGGACTAGTTAAAGAACGAGGCATAAGATAAGAGGACTAGTTTAAGAACGAGGCATAAGATAAGAGGACTATTACCTGTATAAAGAAGAATAGTTGAAGCTATGTTTTTAGTGGATACGCGGATACGCAGTGACGAGTTTAAAGAACGAGGCATAAGATAAGAGGACTATTTTAAAGAACGAGGCATAAGATAAGAGGACTAGTACCTATGTAAAGAAAGTTAGTTGAAGCTATGTTTTTAGTGGATACGCGGATACGAGGATACGCAGTGACGATTTAAAGAACGAGGCATAAGATAAGAGGACTAGTACCCATATAAGGAAAGATAGTTGAAGCTATGTTTTTATTGGATACACGGATACGTGGATACGCAGTGACGAGTTTAAAGAACGAGGCATAAGATAAGAGGACTAGTACCTACATAAATAAAGTAAGTTGAAGCTATGTTTTTAGTGGATACGTGGAACGCAGTGACGAGTTTAAAGAACGAGGCATAAGATAAGAGGACTGTTACCTATATAAAGAAAGTTGAAGCTATGTTTTTTAGTGGATACGCGGATACGCAGTGACGAGTTTAAAGAACGAGGCATAAGATAAGAGGACTAGTTTAAAGAACGAGGCATAAGATAAGAGGACTAGTTTAAAGAACGAGGCATAAGAAAATAGGAATAGTACCGATATAAAGAAAGATATTTGAAGCTATGTTTTCTAGTGGATACGTGGATACGCAGTGATGAGTTTAAAGAACGAGGCATAAGATAAGAGGACTAGTTAAAAGAACGAGGCATAAGATAAGAGGACTAGTTTCAAGAACGAGGCATAAGATAAGAGGACTAGTTTAAAGAACGAGGCATAAGAGAAGAGGACTAGTTTAAAGAACGAGGCATAAGATAAGAGGACTATTACCTGTATAAAGAAGGATAGTTGAAGCTATGTTTTTTAGTGGATACGCGGATACGCAGTGACGAGTTTAAAGAACGAGGCATAAGATAAGAGGACTAGTACCTATATAAAGAAAGATAGTTGAAGCTATGTTTTTTAATGGATACGCGGATACGTGGATACGCAGTGACGAGTTTAAAGAACGAGGCATAAGATAAGAGGACTAGTTAAAGAACGAGGCATAAGATAAGAGGACTAGTTTAAAGAACGAGGCATAAGATAAGAGGACTAGTTTAAAGAACGAGGCATAAGAAAATAGGATTAGTACCGATATAAAGAAAGATATTTGAAGCTATGTTTTCTAGTGGATACGTGGATACGCAGTGACGAGTTTAAAGAACGAGGCATAAGATAAGAGGACTAGTTAAAAGAACGAGGCATAAGATAAGAGGACTAGTTTAAAGAACGAGGCATAAGAGAAGAGGACTAGTTTAAAGAACGAGGCATAAGATAAGAGGACTATTACCTGTATAAAGAAGGATAGTTGAAGCTATGTTTTTTAGTGGATACGCGGATACGCAGTGACGAGTTTAAAGAACGAGGCATAAGATAAGAGGACTAGTTAAAAGAACGAGGCATAAGATAAGAGGACTAGTTTAAAGAACGAGGCATAAGATAAGAGGAATATTACCTATATAAAAAAAGATAGTTTAAGCTATGTTTTTTAGTGGATACGTGGATACGCAGTGACGAGTTTAAAGAACGAGGCATAAGATAAGAGGACTAGTTAAAGAACGAGGCATAAGATAAGAGGACTAGTTTAAAGAACGAGGCATAAGATAAGAGGACTAGTTTAAAGAACGAGGCATAAGAAAATAGGATTAGTACCGATATAAAGAAAGATATTTGAAGCTATGTTTCTAGTGGATACGTGGATACGCAGTGACGAGTTTAAAGAACGAGGCATAAGATAAGAGGACTAGTTAAAAGAACGAGGCATAAGATAAGAGGACTAGTTTAAAGAACGAGGCATAAGAGAAGAGGACTAGTTTAAAGAACGAGGCATAAGATAAGAGGACTATTACCTGTATAAAGAAGGATAGTTGAAGCTATGTTTTTTAGTGGATACGCGGATACGCAGTGACGAGTTTAAAGAACGAGGCATAAGATAAGAGGACTAGTTAAAAGAACGAGGCATAAGATAAGAGGACTAGTTTCAAGAACGAGGCATAAGATAAGAGGAATATTACCTATATAAAAAAGATAGTTTAAGCTATGTTTTTTAGTGGATACGTGGATACGCAGTGACGAGTTTAAAGAACGAGGCATAAGATAAGAGGACTATTACCATATAAAGAAAGATAGTTGAAGCTATAATTTTTAGTGGATACGCGGATACGTGGATACGCAGTGACGAGTTTAAAGAACGAGGCATAAGATAAGAGGACTATTTCCATATAAAGAAAGATAGTTAAAGCTATGTTTTTTAGTCGATACGCGGATACGCAGTGACGAGTTTAAGGAACGAGGCATAAGATAAGAGGACTAGTTTAAAGAATGAGGCATAAGATAAGAGGAATAGTTTAAAGAACGAGGCATAAGATAAGAGGACTAGTTTAAAGAACGAGGCATAAGAAAATAGGAATAGTACCGATATAAAGAAAGATATTTGAAGCTATGTTTTCTAGTGGATACGTGGATACGCAGTGACGAGTTTAAAAGAACGAGGCATAAGATAAGAGGACTAGTTAAAGAACGAGGCATAAGATAAGACGACTAGTTTCAAGAACGAGGCATAAGATAAGAGGACTAGTTTAAAGAACGAGGCATAAGAGAAGAGGACTAGTTTAAAGAACGAGGCATAAGATAAGAGGACTATTACCTGTATAAAGAAGGATAGTTGAAGCTATGTTTTAGTGGATACGCGGATACGCAGTGACGAGTTTAAAGAACGAGGCATAAGATAAGAGGACTGGTTAAAAGAACGAGGCATAAGATAAGAGGACTAGTTAAAGAACGAGGCATAAGATAAGAGGACTAGTTTCAAGAACGAGGCATAAGATAAGAGGACTATTACCTGTCTAAAGAAGAATAGTTGAAGCTATTTTTTTAGTGGATACGCGGATGCGCAGTGACGAGTTTAAAGAACGAGGCATAAGATAAGAGAACTATTTTAAAGAACGAGGCATAAGATAAGAGGACTAGTACCTATGTAAAGAAAATAGTTGAAGCTATGTTTTAGTGGATACGCGGATACGAGGATACGCAGTGACGATTTCAAAGAACGAGGCATAAGATAAGAGGACTAGTACCCATAAGAAAGATAGCTGAAGCTATGTTTTATTGGATACACGGATACGTGGATACGCAGTGACGAGTTTAAAGAACGAGGCATAAAATAAGAGGACTAGTACCTACATAAATAAAGTAAGTAGAAGCTATGTTTTTTAGTGGATACGTGGAAACGCAGTGACGATTTTAAAGAACGAGGCATAAGATAAGAGGACTAGTTACCTATATAAAGAAAGTTGAAGCTATGTTTTTAGTGGATACGCGGATACGTGAATACGCAGTGACTAGTTTAAAAACGAGGCATAAGATAAGAGGACTAGTACCTATATAAAGAAAGATAGTTGAAGCTAAGTTTTTTATTGGATACACGGATACGTGGATACGGAGTGACGAGTTTAAAGAACGAGGCATAAGATAAGAGGACTAGTACCTATGTAAATAAAGTTAGTTGAAGCTATGTTTTTTAGTGGATACGTGGATATGCAGTGACGACTTTAAAGAACGAGGCATAAGATAAGAGAACTATTACCTATATAAAGAAAGAAAAATAAAGCTATGTTTTTTAGTTGATACGTGGATATGCAGTGACGAGTTTAAAGAACGAGGCATAAGATAAGAGGACTAGTTAAAAGAACGAGGCATAAGATAAGAGGACTAGTTTAAAGAACGAGGCATAAGATAAGAGGACTAGTTTAAAGAACGAGGCATAAGAAAATAGGCTAGTACCGATATAAAGAAAGATATTTGAAGCTATGTTTTCTAGTGGATACGTGAATACGCAGTGACTAGTTTAAAGAACGAGGCATAAGATAAGAGGACTACTTTAAAGAACGAGGAATAATATAAGAGGACTAGTACCTATATAAAGAAAGATAGTTGAAGCTATGTTTTTTAGTTGATACGCGGATAAGTGGATTTGCAGTGACGAGTTTAAAGAACGAGGCATAAGATAATAGGACTAGTACCTATATAAAGAAAGATATTTGAAGCTATGTTTTCTAGTGGATACGTGGATATGCAGTGACGAGTTTAAAGAACGAGGCATAAGATAAGAGGACTAGTTAAAAGAACGAGGCATAAGATAAGAGGACTAGTTTAAAGAACGAGGCATAAGATAAGAGGACTAGTTTAAAGAACGAGGCATAAGAAAATAGGCTTAGTACCGATATAAAGAAAGATATTTGAAGCTATGTTCTAGTGGATACGTGGATACGCAGTGACGAGTTTAAAGAACTAGGCATAAGATAAGAGGACTAGTTTCAAGAACGAGGCATAAGATAAGAGGACTAGTTTAAAGAACGAGGCAAAAGAGAGGACTAGTTTAAAGAACGAGGCATAAGATAAGAGGACTATTTTCTGTATAAAGAAGGATAGTTGAATATGTTTTAGTGGATACGCGGATACGTGGATACGCAGTGACGAGTTTAAAGAACGAGGCATAAGATAAGAGGACTAGTACCTATATAAAGAAAGATAGTTGAAGCTATGTTTTTTAATGGATACGCGGATACGTGGATACGCAGTGACGAGTTTAAAGAACGAGGCATAAGATAAGAGGACTAGTTAAAAAACGAGGCATAAGATAAGAGGACTAGTTTAAAGAACGAGGCATAAGAAAATAGGATTAGTACCGACATAAAGAAAGATATTTGAAGCTATGTTTTCTAGTGGATACGTGGATACGCAGTGACGAGTTTAAAGAACGAGGCATAAGATAAGAGGACTAGTTAAAAGAACGAGGCATAAGATAAGAGGACTAGTTTCAAGAACGAGGCATAAGATAAGAGGACTAGTTTAAAGAACGAGGCAAAAGAGAAGAGGACTAGTTTAAAGAACGAGGCATAAGATAAGAGGACTATTACCTGTATAAAGAAGGATAGTTGAAGCTATGTTTTTTAGTGGATACGCGGATACGTGGATACGCAGTGACGAGTTTAAAGAACGAGGCATAAGATAAGAGGACTAGTACCTATATAAAGAAAGATAGTTGAAGCTATGTTTTTAATGGATACGGATACGTGGATACGCAGTGACGAGTTTAAAGAACGAGGCATAAGATAAGAGGACTAGTTAAAAGAACGAGGCATAAGATAAGAGGACTAGTTTCAAGAACGAGGCATAAGATAAGAGGAATATTACCTATATAAAGAAAGATAGTGGAAGCTATGTTTTTTAGTGGATACGTGGATACGCAGTGACGAGTTTAAAGAACGAGGCATAAGATAAGAGGACTATTACCATATAAAGAAAGATAGTTGAAGCTATAATTTTAGTGGATATGCGGATACGTGGATACGCAGTGACGAGTTTAAAGAACGAGGCATAAGATAAGAGGACTATTACCATATAAAGAAAGATAGTTGAAGCTATGTTTTTTAGTCGATACGCGGATACGCAGTGACGAGTTTAAGGAACGAGGCATAAGATAAGAGGACTAGTTTAAAGAACGAGGCATAAGATAAGAGGACTAGTTTAAAGAACGAGGCATAAGAAAATAGGAATAGTACCGATAAAAAGAAAGATATTTGAAGCTATGTTTTCTAGTGGATACGTGGATACGCAGTGATGAGTTTAAAAGAACGAGGCATAAGATAAGAGGACTAGTTAAAGAACGAGGCATAAGATAAGACGACTAGTTTCAAGAACGAGGCATAAGATAAGAGGACTAGTTTAAAGAACGAGGCATAAGAGAAGAGGACTAGTTTAAAGAACGAGGCATAAGATAAGAGGACTATTACCTGTATAAAGAAGGATAGTTGAAGCTATGTTTTTTAGTGGATACGCGGATACGCAGTGACGAGTTTAAAGAACGAGGCATAAGATAAGAGGACTAGTACCTATATAAAGAAAGAAAGTTGAAGCTATGTTTTTTAATGGATACGCGGATACGTGGATACGCAGTGACGAGTTTAAAGAACGAGGCATAAGATAAGAGGACTAGTTTACGAGGCATAAGATAAGAGGACTATTACCATATAAGAAAGATAGTTGAAGCTATTTTTAGTGGATATGCGGATACGTGGATACGCAGTGACGAGTTTAAAGAACGAGGCATAAGATAAAAGGACTATTTCCATATAAAGAAAGATAGTTGAAGCTATGTTTTTTAGTCGATACGCGGATACGCAGTGACGAGTTTAAGGAACGAGGCATAAGATAAGAGGACTAGTTTAAAGAACGAGGCATAAGATAAGAGGACTAGTTTAAAGAACGAGGCATAAGAAAATAGGAATAGTACCGATAAAAAGAAAGATATTTGAAGCTATGTTTTCTAGTGGATACGTGGATACGCAGTGATGAGTTTAAAAGAACGAGGCATAAGATAAGAGGATTAGTTAAAAGAACGAGGCATAAGATAAGACGACTAGTTTCAAGAACGAGGCATAAGATAAGAGGACTAGTTTAAAGAACGAGGCATAAGAGAAGAGGACTAGTTTAAAGAACGAGGCATAAGATAAGAGGACTATTACCTGTATAAAGAAGGATAGTTGAAGCTATGTTTTTTAGTGGATACGCGGATACGCAGTGACGAGTTTAAAGAACGAGGCATAAGATAAGAGGACTAGTACCTATATAAAGAAAGAAAGTTGAAGCTATGTTTTTTAATGGATACGCGGATACGTGGATACGCAGTGACGAGTTTAAAGAACGAGGCATAAGATAAGAGGACTAGTTGAACGAGGCATAAGATAAGAGGACTAGTTTCAAGAACGAGGCATAAGATAAGAGGAATATTACCTATATAAAGAAAGATAGTGGAAGCTATGTTTTTTAGTGGATACGTGGATACGCAGTGACGAGTTTAAAGAACGAGGCATAAGATAAGAGGACTATTACCATATAAAGAAAGATAGTTGAAGCTATAATTTTAGTGGATACGCGGATACGTGGATACGCAGTGACGAGTTTAAAGAACGAGGCATGAGATAAGAGGACTATTTCCATATAAAGAAAGATAGTTGAAGCTATGTTTTTAATCGATACGCGGATACGCAGTGACGAGTTTAAGGAACGAGGCATAAGATAAGACTAGTTTAAAAGAATGAGGCATAAGATAAGAGGACTAGTTTAAAGAACGAGGCATAAGATAAGAGGACTAGTTTAAAGAAAGAGGCATAAGAAAATAGGAATAGTACCGATATAAAAAAAGATATTTGAAGCTATGTTTTCTAGTGGATACGTGGATACGCAGTGACGAGTTTAAAAGAACGAGGCATAAGATAAGAGGACTAGTTAAAAGAACGAGGCATAAGATAAGACGACTAGTTTCAAGAACGAGGCATAAGATAAGAGGACTAGTTTAAAGAACGAGGCATAAGAGAAGAGGACTAGTTTAAAGAACGAGGCATAAGATAAGAGGACTATTATCTGTATAAAGAAGGATAGTTGAAGCTATGTTTTTAGTGGATACGGATACGCAGTGACTAGTTTAAAGAACGAGGCATAAGATAAGAGGACTAGTACCTATATAAAGAAAGATAGTTGAAGCTATGTTTTTTAATGGATACGCGGATACGTGGATACGCAGTGACGAGTTTAAAGAACGAGGCATAAGATAAGAGGACTAGTTAAAAGAACGAGGCATAAGATAAGAGGACTAGTTAAAAGAACGAGGCATAAGATAAGAGGACTAGTTTCAAGAACGAGGCATAAGATAAGAGGACTATTACCTGTCTAAAGAAGAATAGTTGAAGCTATGTTTTTTAGTGGATACGCGGATGCGCAGTGACGAGTTTAAAGAACGAGGCATAAGATAAGAGAAATATTTTAAAGAACGAGGGCATAAGATAATAGGACTAGTACCTATGCAAGAAAGTTAGTTGAAGCTATGTTTTTAGTGGATACGCGATGAGGACGCAGTGACGATTTCAAAGAACGAGGCATAAGATAAGAGGACTAGTACCCATGTAAGGAAAGATAGCTGAAGCTATGTTTTTATGGATACACGGATACGTGGAGCGCATTTGAGCGAGCCAAACGATGGCATGATACTGAGACCAGTAAAAAAAGATATTTGTTTATGCCTAGTGGATGGATATGCAGTGACGAGTTTAAAGAACGAGTACATATAGATAAGAAGTTGTTAACGAAAGAAAAAGGCGAAGATGGGACTAGTTTAAAGAACGAGGCATAAGATAAGAGGACTAGTTTAAAGCGAGGCATAAGAGAATAGATCAGTACCGATATAAGAAAGATATTTGAAGCTAGTGGTTATACGGATGCAGTGACGAGTTTAAAGAACGGGCATAAGATGAGGACTAGTTAAAGAACAGCATGGCGATAGAGAGACTAGTTTCAAGAACGAGGCATAAGATAAGAGGACTCAGTAAAGAACGAGGCAAAGATAAGAGGACTATTACCTGTATAAAGAAGGATAGTTGAAGCTATGTTTTTAGTGGATACGTGGATACATACGCAGTGACGAGTTTAAAGAACGAGGCATAAGATAAGAGGACTAGTACCTATATAAAGAAAGATAGTTGAAGCTATGTTTTTAATGGATACGCGGATACGTGGATACGCAGTGACGAGTTTAAAGAACGAGGCATAAGATAAGAGGACTAGTACCTATAAAGAAAGATAGTTGAAGCTATGTTTTTTAATGGATACGCGGATACGTGGATACGCAGTGACGAGTTTAAAGAACGAGGCATAAGATAAGAGGACTAGTTAAAAGAACGAGGCATAAGATAAGAGGAATAGTTTCAAGAACGAGGCATAAGATAAGAGGACTAGTTTAAAGAACGAGGCATAAGATAAGAGGACTATTACCTATATAAAGAAAGATAGTGGAAGCTATGTTTTTTAGTGGATACGTGGATACGCAGTGACGAGTTTAAAGAACGAGGCATAAGATAAGGACTATTACCATAAAGAAAAGATAGTTGAAGCTATAATTTTTAGTGGATATGCGGATACGTGGATACGCAGTGACGAGTTTAAAGAACGAGGCATAAGATAAGAGGACTATTTCCATATAAAGAAAGATAGTTGAAGCTATGTTTTTTAGTCGATACGCGGATACGCAGTGACGAGTTTAAGGAACGAGGCATAAGATAAGAGGACTAGTTTAAAGAACGAGGCATAAGATAGGACTAGTTTAAAGAACGAGGCATAAGAAAATAGGAATAGTACCGATATAAAGAAAGATATTTGAAGCTATGTTTTCTAGTGGATACGTGGATACGCAGTGATGAGTTTAAAAGAACGAGGCATAAGATAAGAGGACTAGTTAAAAGAACGAGGCATAAGATAAGACGACTAGTTTCAAGAACGAGGCATAAGATAAGAGGACTAGTTTAAAGAACGAGGCATAAGAGAAGAGGACTAGTTTAAAGAACGAGGCATAAGATAAGAGGACTATTACCTGTATAAAGAAGGATAGTTGAAGCTATGTTTTTTAGTGGATACGCGGATACGCAGTGACGAGTTTAAAGAACGAGGCATAAGATAAGAGGACTAGTACCAAGAAAGAAAGTTGAAGCTATGTTTTTTAATGGATACGCGGATACGTGGATACGCAGTGACGAGTTTAAAGAACGAGGCATAAGATAAGAGGACTAGTTAAAGAACGAGGCATAAGATAAGAGGACTAGTTTCAAGAACGAGGCATAAGATAAGAAGAATATTACCTATATAAAGAAAGATAGTGGAAGCTATGTTTTTTAGTGGATACGTGGATACGCAGTGACGAGTTTAAAGAACGAGGCATAAGATAAGAGGACTATTACCATATAAAGAAAGATAGTTGAAGCTATAATTTTTAGTGGATACGCGGATACGTGGATACGCAGTGACGAGTTTAAAGAACGAGGCATGAGATAAGAGGACTATTTCCATATAAAGAAAGATAGTTGAAGCTATGTTTTTTAGTCGATACGCGGATACGCAGTGACGAGTTTAAGGAACGAGGCATAAGATAAGAGGACTAGTTTAAAGAATGAGGCATAAGATAAGAGGACTAGTTTAAAGAACGAGGCATAAGATAAGAGGACTAGTTTAAAGAAAGAGGCATAAGAAAATAGGAATAGTACCGATATAAAGAAAGATATTTGAAGCTATGTTTTCTAGTGATTACGTGGATACGCAATGACGAGTTTAAAAGAACGAGGCATAAGATAAGAGGACTAGTTAAAAGAACGAGGCATAAGATAAGACGACTAGTTTCAAGAACGAGGCATAAGATAAGAGGACTAGTTTAAAGAACGAGGCATAAGAGAAGAGGACTAGTTTAAAGAACGAGGCATAAGATAAGAGGACTATTACCTGTATAAAGAAGGATAGTTGAAGCTATGTTTTTTAGTGGATACGCGGATACGCAGTGACGAGTTTAAAGAACGAGGCATAAGATAAGAGGACTAGTACCTATATAAAGAAAGATAGTTGAAGATATGTTTTTTAATGGATACGCGGATACGTGGATACGCAGAGACGAGTTTAAAGAACGAGGCATGAGATAAGAGGACTATTACCATATAAAGAAAGTTAGTTGAAGCTATAATTTTTAGTGGATACGCGGATACGTGGATACGCAGTGACGAGTTTAAAGAACGAGGCATGAGATAAGAGGACTATTTCCATATAAAGAAAGATAGTTGAAGCTATGTTTTTTAGTCGATACGCGGATACGCAGTGACGAGTTTAAGGAACGAGGCATAAGATAAGAGGACTAGTTTAAAGAATGAGGCATAAGATAAGAGGACTAGTTTAAAGAACGAGGCATAAGATAAGAGGACTAGTTTAAAGAAAGAGGCATAAGAAAATAGGAATAGTACCGATATAAAGAAAGATATTTGAAGCTATGTTTTCTAGTGGATACGTGGATACGCAATGACGAGTTTAAAAGAACGAGGCATAAGATAAGAGGACTAGTTAAAGAACGAGGCATAAGATAAGACGACTAGTTTCAAGAACGAGGCATAAGATAAGAGGACTAGTTTAAAGAACGAGGCATAAGAGAAGAGGACTAGTTTAAAGAACGAGGCATAAGATAAGAGGACTATTACCTGTATAAAGAAGGATAGTTGAAGCTATGTTTTTTAGTGGATACGCGGATACGCAGTGACGAGTTTAAAGAACGAGGCATAAGATAAGAGGACTAGTACCTATATAAAGAAAGATAGTTGAAGCTATGTTTTTTAATGGATACGCGGATACGTGGATACGCAGAGACGAGTTTAAAGAACGAGGCATAAGATAAGAGGACTAGTTAATAGAACGAGGCATAAGATAAGAGGACTAGTTTCAAGAACGAGGCATAAGATAAGAGGAATATTACCTATATAAAGAAAGATAGTGGAAGCTATGTTTTTTAGTGGATACGTGGATAAGCAGTGACGAGTTTAAAGAACGAGGCATAAGATAAGAGGACTAGTTTAAAGAACAAGGCATAAGATAAGAGGACTAGTACCTATATAAAGAAAGTTAGTTGAAGCTATGTTTTTTAGAGGATACGCGGATACGTGGATACGCAGTGACGAGTTTAAAGAACTACGCGTAAGATAAGAAGATTATTACCTGTATAAAGAAAGATAGTTGAAGCTATAATTTTAGTGGATACGCGGATACGTGGATACGCAGTGACGAGTTTAAAGAACGAGGCTTAAGATAAGAGGACTATTACCATATAAAGAAAGATAGTTGAAGCTATAATTTTAGTGGATACGCGGATACGTGCATACGCAGTGACGAGTTTAAAGAACGAGGCATAAGATAAGAGAACTATTACCATATAAAGAAAGATAGTTGAAGCTATGTTTTTTAGTCGATACGCGGATACGCAGTGACGAGTTTAAGGAACGAGGCATAAGATAAGAGGACTAGTTTAAAGATTGAGGCATAAGATAAGAGGACTAGTTTAAAGAACGAGGCATAAGATAAGAGGACTAGTACCTATGTAAAGAAAGTTAGTCGAAGCTATGTTTTTTAGTGGATACGCGGATACGTGGATACGCAGTAACGATTTTAAAGAACGAGGCATAAGATAAGAGGATTAGTACCCATATAAAGAAAGATGGTTGAAGCTATGTTTTTTGTTGGATACACGGATACGTGGATACGCAGTGACGAGTTTAAAGAACGATTTATAAGATATGAGGACTAGTGCCTATGTAAAGAAAGTTAGTTGAAGCTATGTTTTTTAGTGGATACGTGGATACGCAGTGACGAGTTTAAAGAACGAGGCATAAGATAACAGGACTATTACCTATATAAGGAAAGTTAGTTGAAGCTATGACACCACCAAGAACATGAACAAGAAGAACATGACGATAACTCGTTACATGATACCTCGTTACATGACATACCTCGTTACATGATACCTCGTTACTTGTTACATGACGATAACTGGGTGAGGAATATTTCTTCCCGCCCATTAGTCGAAACTGAAACGCGACTACTATCTTACGGACTAAAACATTCCATAACACCTAGACAAATCCCGACTGAGACGATAGTATCAAGTGTCGAGGCTGTCCTAGCGTATCAAAGAGACTTGTCAGAGACAACTAAAGACGAGATCAGAAGCAGGATAGCCTCCACTTTACAATCGTCCTCTATACGTGACAACAACTTGACAAAAGACGAACAACAAGCACTCAAACGACTAAAACACGACAACAACATCGTCATTTTACCAGCAGACAAAGGACGCGTGACTGTGGTCATGGACAGGAATGATTACTTTAACAAAATGGACGCACTTGTTAACGACAGACAAACGTACGAACAACTCAAACGAGACCCAACACCATCACTAGTACGCAAACTTAACAGCAAGATCTTCTCTATGAGAAAATCTAACATTATATCTGAACGTATTTACTATCGACTCAGATGTTCAGTACCACGACCACCCAGACTATACGGACTACCAAAACTTCACAAACCACAAATACCCATGCGACCAATTGTATCATTCTGTGGTTCGCCTACTTACGAACTTTCAAAGTACTTGACTAACATACTGCAACCACTAACAAACAAATCAAAACACAAGCCACAATCCACTGAAACTTTCATTAAAAACTGTGCACTATACAAATACCAGACAACTATATACTAGTGTCTTTTGATGTGAAATCACTGTTCACCAGTATTCCACTTAATCTGGCACTTACACGTACAAAAACCCTCATTAAAAACACCACGGACGTACTGCCATTACCAACAGAAGACATTATGGAGTTACCAGAGCTCTGCCTCACCTCGACTTACTTTCAATACAAAGGAACACACTACAAACAATTACATGGGACAGCAATGGGCTCGCCCGTTTCTGTTGTAGTTGCTGAAATTGTAATGCAATCTATAGAGGAACGGGCACTCATGACTTACAAACATGCATTACCTTTTTGGTTTCGCTACGTAGATGACACAATCACAGCAATACATGCAGACGAGATTGATGACTTCCATATTCGCATCAACAAACAGAACAGCACATACAATTTACCAAAGATGTCGAAGAAAACGGAACTCTTCCTTTTCTCGACTGTTTGGTAAAACATGACAATCAAAACTAGGAACAACAGTTTATCGCAAGCCAACACATACTGACCGACTACTAGACCAATCATCTTACAACCCTACATCACACAAAGCCACCACAATCAGAACATTAACAAGACGTGCACAAATCATATGTGATTCACCGGACGCTCTACAAACGAAAACAACTATCTCAAACGTGTTTTGACAAAACAACTATAACTCTGACTTTATCAAACGCAACACTTACAAACCCAACGAACCCAACGAAACGAACAACTCAGTGACAACAGCAACGATACCTTATATCAAAGGTACGTCTGAGACTATCTCGCGTATCTTACGACCATACAACATACGTGTCGCACATAAACCAATCACAACATTACGACAAGTACTAACGAACATAAAGGACAAAGAACAACCCAACGAACGACAAGGTGCAGTTTACAAAATAAACTGCTCCGACTGCCACGCCTCCTATATCGGGGAAACTGGCAGGAACTTAAACATAAGACTTACTGAGCACAAACGAGCTACTAAGAAACAAGACAAAACTAATCACATTGCCGAACATCACCGAATCACAAAGCACAACATTGACTGGGACTCGGCAAAATGCATCACTTACAGTACTGACTATAGACAACGGCTTACATTAGAAAGTTGGTATACCAACTTGGAACAAACCCCCCTGAACAGATCACAGCAATTACCGGCACCTTACAAACGACTTATTCACAATACAAACAAACGATCAACTAAAACATTACACTTCAAACTAATTCACAATGACAATACACAATTGACACCCACACATTACAACTAAAACGTCACACCTAAATCACACATCACAACTAAAAATAAAATATTTCACTTCACACTAATCCACAATGACAATACATTTCCTGCACATTTCCTGTACATAACAATACAATGACGTAAGAACCAGACAATAAATACGGCTAACCTGACGTTTACTCCTCATTTGACTCTGAAGATGACTACCGCTAAGGTTGTCGAAACGTCAGTCAACAACATCAAAACAGTCCTTCTCAGGACTTCATTAACCTGGACGATCATCATTTACAAAACATATAGAGTACAATTAGTTGATAACGTTTTTGCGAAGAAAGTGATCTGAAACTAGAAAAATAGTTCAAAAGAAAAGACCCCTTTTTTAAAATTTTTTTGAAGGATTTTATGTTATTTTAAAATACAACCAGACTGCCATTAAATGGAAAGGAAAATCTATTAAGTTTTGTATCAATTGTCCAAAACCTTGTTTCGAGATGATTTAAGTGATCAATTAAATTTTGTACCTATGAACTTTATATTAAGCAGTTAACCAGCTTTGACAACTTAATTGTATTATTTGCTGTTGGTACTTAATTGAACTAAAGAACGAATAATAATCGTATAATAAATTCAGTGAGTAAGATAAAAACTCTATTAAACATTATTCAAGAAAACTTTTAAATTCACAAACTATAATACTTAAAACACCTGCTGACATAATATACACAAAACCATGAAAAGTTTCTACTGGTAGAGATTCTGGATTGTCTGATAGTTGAAAATGTTGTTGGCATTAAAGCTAGAACAACAGCAACAGCTCAATTTGAAAAGGTTCATTTTCCATGCTTTTATTGTTTTAAGATTTTACAAACCAGAAGAAAAAAGGAATAGCATATCGGTTAAAAACTGATGGTGAAACATGATGTATTAACTAGAACAAGAGTATAGGCCATAGAACCTATGCGCCATATGTAATACAGGTTAATGATGGTATGGTCAATTTATGCATGAATAAACACAATGTCAGAAAAGGCCAAATATTGCTTTTATAATAACGTTACTGTAAATGGCTATTTAACTGAAGTTACAAGACAAAACTCGGTTAATATCTATCTCCAAATGAGCATAAAATAATAATCATACTACTAAAAAATTCTGATATTCATTCATGGCATCATTGAAAAGATCACCACTGACTCGCACCAAATGTAGACTTTCTCTTTAACCTTTATAGAACTCTCATTGTCTAATCAAGAGTTGACAAATGAAACAAATGAAGCAACAACGTACCTGGATAGCTATGGCGGCAGCAAACATTATTTTACCAAGAATAAGAAAGAATATCATACATATGCTGATTAGTTTGTCAACAAACTGTTTCGTCACAAAACACCATCTATAAAAATATCAATAACAACATACAAATAACGACAGTTTTTTGGCTTTTCCGCATTTCACTTAACTTAGAATTGGCCTCTTAATCTCCTATTGTAATTTTATTCAATTTGTGAATAAATCATACCAGCTGTACCAGTGAACGTTAAAATACACATGCGTCTTATTTAGAGAACCTTTTCCAAGAGCTTGACAAACCTGAATATAGTTCGTTGGTTGTTAGCGTCTTAGTAAGTTTTTTTTGATGCAACAGTTGACGTTTTTATGAATTTATTATTCATCTCCATAGAAAAACTTTTAAATCGTCTTATTTTGGGATTAATAGGTGAACAACACTTCAATAAAATCTTGTACGTGTATTACATAAATATTTTAGAAAATAAATGAGCTCTAGTTGTTGTATTGTTGTATTTTCTCATGCTCTGTCATTAGGCTGCGACTACAGATATTTTTCATACGTCCAATTTCAATGAGAAAGTGAATCTCATTTCATTTGGTTATAAACTATATATGTATGTTGCAACTAGCATTCAATTTATTTGTTTTTGGAAATTTAACGTAAATTGTAAACAGTGAAATTCAAAACATCGAAGCAGAAAATATCATCAGGCATTAATATTTCATTATTGGCTGATTTCTAAACAACATGACATAAGCATCCACAAACGTAAACTTAAAAAAAATATATAACTCAAAGAAGAACAAATAAAGAATTGAATAAAAATTCCACGATGTCTTTGTTCTGTAAACATTTTAGTAAGAAAAACTAAAGTCTTTTTCGCTCATGTTCATTCCACTGTTGTAAAACATGTATAAACGTTTTAGCACGCTGCCTTACCCTACACTCTTTATTCCATCAAAATCGCCATTTTCATTTTTCATTCATTGATATGTGTGAAA
>NW_025813421.1:0-1448 GCF_021976095.1 Xenia sp. Carnegie-2017
TGTTGAGCGACGATTTGTGTTCGGCTTTGTTCCTCTTCATTTAACAACCGTTAGAAAATGTCATTTGAAAAACACAGGCAATCATCATGCTTATTTTAAGGTGAAATAATCTCACACTTAATTAAAATTTTCTTCTACGTACGATATTGTGACTTGAAATACTAAATATCCTCGTTTGATATGTCATTAATCCTTAATCCTTGCTTTATCTGTTGTTCTTGTTTAATCCTCAATCCTTGCTTAGTCTTTCATCCTTGCTTGATCTTTAATCCTTGCCAAATTCGTCATCCTTTCTTAATCCTGAATTTGTATTTATTCGTGATTTCATCAAATCATTTTTCTTTTGGACTTTTTAAATAACCTGTGAGTGATTTCTTCTAATGCTCATCAATGTTTTTGTTTATTTTGTCTTAAATATATGAGTGTCTAATATTTCTTATTGCTTATCTTTCGTAGGTCCATAATACCCAACCGCTGGCCGGTATGATTGTATCACCCGAACAAGGTGTGGTGCCCGTTGGTGGTACTGCTGAAATTGAGGTAAAAATAAAATCCAGTTTTATAACCTTTCGTCTTTGTTTTACCAATCCTGCTATATTTAGATGTACTTAGGTATATAAACAAGATAATCGTTTTCTTCAATGTTCTATCAACTAAAGTACAAGTCCAACTGTGGACTATGACGTTGTTTCAAAATATAGTTCTAGTTTCTTTCATAACTTGATATCATAGATCATAACATCACGTTTTTGTGATGTAATCAGGTATAGTAACAAGATAATCATTGTCCTCAATTTTCTACCAACTGAACTACCAGATCAACTGTGGACTATGATGATATTTCAAAACACAGCTCTGGTTTCTTTCTCATTTTATTATCATTGATAATAACGTCATTTGTTACCGGCATCAAATGATGTTATTATCAATGATTTTTGTTGGCTTTGACGAAAGAAGAATCAACTTTTTTACATCCTAGGTTGCATTCACTCCAGATTTGGTGCAAAAATTCGACTCTGTGATCGAAGTGAATATCTTGGGATGGAAAACAATCTCTCTTCGTCTTGGGGGAAATGTGGAACAACCTTGTGTTGATGCCCATGTTGATGGCGTAAGATGAAATGTTTATTGAGGGGGTGGGGGGGGGGATGTTCTTGAACTTTGTCGTCTATTACTTAAGTATTAAAACATATCCCAGCTAGAGTTAACATAATAAACTCACTATAAACACAACTACTTATTCACAATACAAACAAACGAGCAACTAAAAACATAACACTTCACACTAATCCACAATGACAATACACAATTGACAACCACACTTTTCCTGTACACACAATACAATGACGTAAGAACCAGATAACAAATACGGCTAACCTGACGTTTACTCCTCATTTGACTCTGAAGATGACTACCGCTAAGGTTGTCGAAACGTCAGTCAGGACTAT
>NW_025813422.1:0-16693 GCF_021976095.1 Xenia sp. Carnegie-2017
ACACCATTTGTGTTCAAATTGATTGTAATCATAAAGAGATATGTGCTAGTTTAACTTGTATTTTTTGCGCATAATATAAAGAGATGTGAAAATGTAAATAATTTTTTTAAGACTTATTACAAGTTTTTTCTTATAATTCACATATCAAAACAAAGCCCTTAGACAGATCAATGTAATGGTATATGTTGTTTGAAATTTGGTTGTAATGAAAAAGTGATATCAGAAAAAGTAACTTCAAGTTTTGGTGTAATTGTAGCTAAAATTTGAAAATATAAATAATTTTTTATATCGTGTTTTTTAAAGATATTTTCTACAATTCACATATCAAAAGAAAGCTCATAACCTAATCAATGTAATGGTACCATTTGTGTTCAAATTGATTGTAATCATAAAGAGATATGTGCTAGTTTAACTTGTATTTTTAGCATAATATAAAGAAATGTGAAAATGTAAATAATTTTTTTAAAGACTTATTACAAGTTTTTCTTATAATTCACATATCAAAACAAAGCTCTTAGACAGATCAATGTAATGGTATATGTTGTTTGAAATTTGGTTGTAATGAAAAGTGATATCAGAAAAAGTAACTTCAAGTTTTAGTGTAATTGTAGCTAAAATTTGAAATTATAAATAATTTTTATATAGTGTTTTTAAAGATATTTCTCTAATTCACATATCAAAAGAAAGCTCATAACCTAATCAATGTAATGGTACCATTTGTGTTCAAATTGATTGTAATCATAAAGAGATATGTGCTAGTTTAACTTGTATTTTTGTGCATAATATAAAGAAATGTGAAAATGTAAATAATTTTTTAAAAGACTTATTACAAGTTTTTCTTATAATTCACATATCAAAACAAAGCCCTTAGACAGATCAATGTAATGGTATATGTTGTTTGAAATTTGGTTGTAATGAAAAAGTGATATCAGAAAAAGTAACTTCAAGTTTTGGTGTAATTGTAGCTAAAATTTGAAAATATAAATAATTTTTATATTGTGTTTTTAAAGATATTTTCTACAATTCACATATCAAAGAAAGCTCATAACCTAATCAATGTAATGGTACCATTTGTGTTCAAATTGATTGTAATCATAAAGAGATATGTGCTAGTTTAACTTGTATTTTATGCATAATATAAAGAAATGTGAAAATGTAAATAATTTTTAAAAGACTTATTACAAGTTTTTCTTATAATTCACATATCAAAACAAAGCCCTTAGACAGATCAATGTAATGGTATATGTTGTTTGAAATTTGGTTGTAATGAAAAGTGATATCAGAAAAAGTAACTTCAAGTTTTGGTGTAATTGTAGCTAAAATTTGAAAATATAAATAATTTTTATATAGTGTTTTTAAAGATATTTTCTACAATTCACATATCAAAAGAAAGCTCATAACCTAATCAATGTAATGGTACCATTTGTGTTCAAATTGATTGTAATCATAAAGAGATATGTGCTAGTTTAACTTGTATTTTTATAATATAAAGAAATGTGAAAATGTAAATAATTTTTTAAAGACTTATTACAAGTTTTTCTTATAATTCACATATCAAAACAAAGCTCTTAGACAGATCAATGTAATGGTATATGTTGTTTGAAATTTGGTTGTAATGAAAAAGTGATATCAGAAAAAGTAACTTCAAGTTTTGGTGTAATTGTAGCTAAAATTTGAAATTATAAATAATTTTTTATATAGTGTTTTTAAAGATATTTTCTACAATTCACATATCAAAAGAAAGCTCATAACCTAATCAATGTAATGGTACCATTTGTGTTCAAATTGATTGTAATCATAAAGAGATATGTGCTAGTTTAACTTGTATTTTGTGCATAATATAAAGAAATGTGAAAATGTAAATAATTTTTTTAAAAGACTTATTACAAGTTTTTTCTTATAATTCACATATCAAAACAAAGCCCTTAGACAGATCAATGTAATGGTATATGTTGTTTGAAATTTGGTTGTAATGAAAAGTGATATCAGAAAAAGTAACTTCAAGTTTTGGTGTAATTGTAGCTAAAATTTGAAAATATAAATAATTTTTATATCGTGTTTTTTAAAGATATTTTCTACAATTCACATATCAAAAGAAAGCTCATAACCTAATCAATGTAATGGTACCATTTGTGTTCAAATTGATTGTAATCATAAAGAGATATGTGCTAGTTTAACTTGTATTTTTTGCGCATAATATAAAGAAATGTGAAAATGTAAATAATTTTTTTAAAAGACTTATTACAAGTTTTTTCTTATAATTCACATATCAAAACAAAGCCTTTTGTTGAGTCATGCTCATAAACCACAAAAACATGTTAAGGAAATAGTATGTGCGTAGTTTAGTTTATTAATGTATCCCTTCCCACACTGCTAAGAGCCAAGGAACAGTTATTGACGTTAGTTAAATTTCCTTATATACCATATATAGCGTAAACAGAGGAACTACTCCGGCCAATAACAATATTTGTTGTTTGCAATAAATAGTATAAATGCTGCTCTGTAAAATAATAAAAATCAGTTCGATCATTAAGTTCACTCGTTGTGTTATTCAAAGTATAGAGTATACTAAGAAAGAGATATGGCGAGTAACACGAACTCAACACCCTTAGACAGATCAATGTAATGGTATATGTTTTTGAAATTTGGTTGTAATGAAAAAGTGATATCAGAAAAAGTAACTTCAAGTTTTGGTGTAATTGTAGCTAAAATTTGAAAATATAAATAATTTTTTATATAGTGTTTTTAAAGATATTTTCTACAATTCACATATCAAAAGAAAGCTCATAACCTAATCAATGTAATGGTACCATTTGTGTTCAAATTGATTGTAATCATAAAGAGATATGTGCTAGTTTAACTTGTATTTTTTGTGCATAATATAAAGAAATGTGAAAATGTAAATAATTTTTTAAAAGACTTATTACAAGTTTTTTCTTATAATTCACATATCAAAACAAAGCCCTTAGACAGATCAATGTAATGGTATATGTTGTTTGAAATTTGGTTGTAATGAAAAAGTGATATCAGAAAAAGTAACTTCAAGTTTTGGTGTAATTGTAGCTAAAATTTGAAAATATAAATAATTTTTTATATCGTGTTTTTTAAAGATATTTTCTACAATTCACATATCAAAAGAAAGCTCATAACCTAATCAATGTAATGGTACCATTTGTGTTCAAATTGATTGTAATCATAAAGAGATATGTGCTAGTTTAACTTGTATTTTTTGCGCATAATATAAAGAAATGTGAAAATGTAAATAATTTTTTTAAAAGACTTATTACAAGTTTTTCTTATAATTCACATATCAAAACAAAGCCTTTTGTTGAGTCATGCTCATAAACCACAAAAACATGTTAAGGAAATAGTATGTGCGTAGTTTAGTTTATTAATGTATCCGTTCCCACACGGCTAAGAGCCAAGGAACAGTTATTGACGTTAGTTAAATTTCCTTATATACCATATATAGCGTAAACAGAGGAACTACTCCGGCCAATAACAAAATTTGTTGTTTGCAATAAATAGTATAAATGCTGCTCTGTAAAATAATAAAAATCAGTTCGATCATTAAGTTCACTCGTGGTTGTTACTCAAAGTATAGACTATACTAAGAAAGAGATATGGCGAGTAACACGAACTCAACACCCTTAGACAGATCAATGTAATGGTATATGTTTTGAAATTTGGTTGTAATGAAAAGTGATATCAGAAAAAGTAACTTCAAGTTTTGGTGTAATTGTAGCTAAAATTTGAAAATATAAATAATTTTTATATAGTGTTTTTTAAAGATATTTTCTACAATTCACATATCAAAAGAAAGCTCATAACCTAATCAATGTAATGGTACCATTTGTGTTCAAATTGATTGTAATCATAAAGAGATATGTGCTAGTTTAACTTGTATTTTTGGCATAATATAAAGAAATGTGAAAATGTAAATAATTTTTTAAAAGACTTATTACAAGTTTTTCTTATAATTCACATATCAAAACAAAGCCCTTAGACAGATCAATGTAATGGTATATGTTGTTTGAAATTTGGTTGTAATGAAAAAGTGATATCAGAAAAAGTAACTTCAAGTTTTGGTGTAATTGTAGCTAAAATTTGAAATTATAAATAATTTTTTATATAGTGTTTTTAAAGATATTTTCTACAATTCACATATCAAAAGAAAGCTCATAACCTAATCAATGTAATGGTACCATTTGTGTTCAAATTGATTGTAATCATAAAGAGATATGTGCTAGTTTAACTTGTATTTTTTGCGCATAATATAAAGAAATGTGAAAATGTAAATAATTTTTTTAAAAGACTTATTACAAGTTTTTTCTTATAATTCACATATCAAAACAAAGCTCTTAGACAGATCAATGTAATGGTATATGTTGTTTGAAATTTGGTTGTAATGAAAAAGTGATATCAGAAAAAGTAACTTCAAGTTTTGGTGTAATTGTAGCTAAAATTTGAAATTATAAATAATTTTTTATATAGTGTTTTTTAAAGATATTTTCTACACTTCACATATCAAAAGAAAGCTCATAACCTAATCAATGTAATGGTACCATTTGTGTTCAAATTGATTGTAATCATAAAGAGATATGTGCTAGTTTAACTTGTATTTTTTGTGCATAATATAAAGAAATGTGAAAATGTAAATAATTTTTTTAAAAGACTTATTACAAGTTTTTTCTTATAATTCACATATCAAAACAAAGCCCTTAGACAGATCAATGTAATGGTATATGTTGTTTGAAATTTGGTTGTAATGAAAAAGTGATATCAGAAAAAGTAACTTCAAGTTTTGGTGTAATTGTAGCTAAAATTTGAAAATATAAATAATTTTTTATATCGTGTTTTTTAAAGATATTTTCTACAATTCACATATCAAAAGAAAGCTCATAACCTAATCAATGTAATGGTACCATTTGTGTTCAAATTGATTGTAATCATAAAGAGATATGTGCTAGTTTAACTTGTATTTTTTGCGCATAATATAAAGAAATGTGAAAATGTAAATAATTTTTTTAAAAGACTTATTACAAGTTTTTTCTTATAATTCACATATCAAAACAAAGCCTTTTGTTGAGTCATGCTCATAAACCACAAAACATGTTAAGGAAATAGTATGTAAGTGTAGTTTAGTTTATTAATGTATCCGTTCCCACACGGCTAAGAGCCAAGGAACAGTTATTGACGTTAGTTAAATTTCCTTATATACCATATATAGCGTAAACAGAGGAACTACTCCGCCAATAACAAAATTTGTTGTTTGCAATAAATAGTATAAATGCTGCTCTGTAAAATAATAAAAATCAGTTCGTTCATTAAGTTCACTCGGTTGTTACTCAAAGTATACACTATACTAAGAAAGAGATATGGCGAGTAACACGAACTCAACACCCTTAGACAGATCAATGTAATGGTATATGTTTTTGAAATTTGGTTGTAATGAAAAGTGATATCAGAAAAAGTAACTTCAAGTTTTGGTGTAATTGTAGCTAAAATTTGAAAATATAAATAATTTTTATATAGTGTTTTTAAAGATATTTTCTACAATTCACATATCAAAAGAAAGCTCATAACCTAATCAATGTAATGGTACCATTTGTGTTCAAATTGATTGTAATCATAAAGAGATATGTGCTAGTTTAACTTGTATTTTTTGCATAATATAAAGAAATGTGAAAATGTAAATAATTTTTTAAAAGACTTATTACAAGTTTTTCTTATAATTCACATATCAAAACAAAGCCTTTTGTTGAGTCATGCTCATAAACCACAAAACATGTTAAGGAAATAGTATGTGCGTAGTTTAGTTTATTAATGTATCCGTTCCCACGGCTAAGAGCCAAGGAACAGTTATTGACGTTAGTTAAATTTCCTTATATACCATATATAGTAAACAGAGGAACTACTCCGCCAATAACAAAATTTGTTGTTTGCAATAAATAGTATAAATGCTGCTCTGTAAAATAATAAAAATCAGTTCGATCATTAAGTTCACTCGTGGTTGTTACTCAAAGTATACAGTATACTAAGAAAGAGATATGGCGAGTAACACGAACTCAACACCCTTAGACAGATCAATGTAATGGTATATGTTTTGAAATTTGGTTGTAATGAAAAAGTGATATCAGAAAAAGTAACTTCAAGTTTTGGTGTAATTGTAGCTAAAATTTGAAAATATAAATAATTTTTATATAGTGTTTTTAAAGATATTTTCTACAATTCACATATCAAAAGAAAGCTCATAACCTAATCAATGTAATGGTACCATTTGTGTTCAAATTGATTGTAATCATAAAGAGATATGTGCTAGTTTAACTTGTATTTTTTGGGCATAATATAAAGAAATGTGAAAATGTAAATAATTTTTTTAAAAGACTTATTACAAGTTTTTTCTTATAATTCACATATCAAAACAAAGCCCTTAGACAGATCAATGTAATGGTATATGTTGTTTGAAATTTGGTTGTAATGAAAAAGTGATATCAGAAAAAGTAACTTCAAGTTTTGGTGTAATTGTAGCTAAAATTTGAAAATATAAATAATTTTTATATAGTGTTTTTAAAGATATTTTCTACAATTCACATATCAAAAGAAAGCTCATAACCTAATCAATGTAATGGTACCATTTGTGTTCAAATTGATTGTAATCATAAAGAGATATGTGCTAGTTTAACTTGTATTTTTATGCATAATATAAAGAAATGTGAAAATGTAAATAATTTTTAAAAGACTTATTACAAGTTTTTTCTTATAATTCACATATCAAAACAAAGCTCTTAGACAGATCAATGTAATGGTATATGTTGTTTGAAATTTGGTTGTAATGAAAAAGTGATATCAGAAAAAGTAACTTCAAGTTTTGTGTAATTGTAGCTAAAATTTGAAATTATAAATAATTTTTTATATAGTGTTTTTTAAAGATATTTTCTACACTTCACATATCAAAAGAAAGCTCATAACCTAATCAATGTAATGGTACCATTTGTGTTCAAATTGATTGTAATCATAAAGAGATATGTGCTAGTTTAACTTGTATTTTTTGCGCATAATATAAAGAAATGTGAAAATGTAAATAATTTTTTTAAAAGACTTATTACAAGTTTTTTCTTATAATTCACATATCAAAACAAAGCCCTTAGACAGATCAATGTAATGGTATATGTTGTTTGAAATTTGGTTGTAATGAAAAGTGATATCAGAAAAAGTAACTTCAAGTTTTGGTGTAATTGTAGCTAAAATTTGAAAATATAAATAATTTTTATATCGTGTTTTTAAAGATATTTTCTACAATTCACATATCAAAAGAAAGCTCATAACCTAATCAATGTAATGGTACCATTTGTGTTCAAATTGATTGTAATCATAAAGAGATATGTGCTAGTTTAACTTGTATTTTTGCATAATATAAAGAAATGTGAAAATGTAAATAATTTTTTAAAAGACTTATTACAAGTTTTTCTTATAATTCACATATCAAAACAAAGCCTTTGTTGAGTCATGCTCATAAACCACAAAACATGTTAAGGAAATAGTATGCGTAGTTTAGTTTATTAATGTATCCGTTCCACACGGCTAAGAGCTAAGGAACAGTTATTGACGTTAGTTAAATTTCCTTATATACCATATATAGCGTAAACAGAGGAACTACTCCGCCAATAACAAAATTTGTTGTTTGCAATAAATAGTATAAATGCTGCTCTGTAAAATAATAAAAATCAGTTCGATCATTAAGTTCACTCGTGGTTGTTACTCAAAGTATAGACTATACTAAGAAAGAGATATGGCTGAAAACAGAACTCAACACCCTTAGACAGATCAATGTAATGGTATATGTTGTTTGAAATTTGGTTGTAATGAAAAAGTGATATCAGAAAAAGTAACTTCAAGTTTTGGTGTAATTGTAGCTAAAATTTGAAAATATAAATAATTTTTATATAGTGTTTTTAAAGATATTTTCTACAATTCACATATCAAAAGAAAGCTCATAACCTAATCAATGTAATGGTACCATTTGTGTTCAAATTGATTGTAATCATAAAGAGATATGTGCTAGTTTAACTTGTATTTTTTGGGCATAATATAAAGAAATGTGAAAATGTAAATAATTTTTTTAAAAGACTTATTACAAGTTTTTTCTTATAATTCACATATCAAAACAAAGCCCTTAGACAGATCAATGTAATGGTATATGTTGTTTGAAATTTGGTTGTAATGAAAAAGTGATATCAGAAAAAGTAACTTCAAGTTTTGGTGTAATTGTAGCTAAAATTTGAAAATATAAATAATTTTTTATATAGTGTTTTTTAAAGATATTTTCTACAATTCACATATCAAAAGAAAGCTCATAACCTAATCAATGTAATGGTACCATTTGTGTTCAAATTGATTGTAATCATAAAGAGATATGTGCTAGTTTAACTTGTATTTTTTGCGCATAATATAAAGAAATGTGAAAATGTAAATAATTTTTTTAAAAGACTTATTACAAGTTTTTTCTTATAATTCACATATCAAACCAAAGCCCTTAGACAGATCAATCTAATGGTATATATTGTTTGAAATTTGGTTGTAATGAAAAAGTGATATCAGAAAAAGTAACTTCAAGTTTTGGTGTAATTGTAGCTAAAATTTGAAAATATAAATAATTTTTTATATCGTGTTTTTTAAAGATATTTTCTACAATTCACATATCAAAAGAAAGCTCATAACCTAATCAATGTAATGGTACCATTTGTGTTCAAATTGATTGTAATCATAAAGAGATATGTGCTAGTTTAACTTGTATTTTTAGCATAATATAAAGAAATGTGAAAATGTAAATAATTTTTTAAAAGACTTATTACAAGTTTTTCTTATAATTCACATATCAAAACAAAGCCTTTGTTGAGTCATGCTCATAAACCACAAAAACATGTTAAGGAAATAGTATGTGCGTAGTTTAGTTTATTAATGTATCCGTTCCACACGGCTAAGAGCCAAGGAACAGTTATTGACGTTAGTTAAATTTCCTTATATACCATATATAGCGTAAACAGAGGAACTACTCCGCCAATAACAATATTTGTTGTTTGCAATAAATAGTATAAATGCTGCTCTGTAAAATAATAAAAATCAGTTCGATCATTAAGTTCACTCGTTGTTATTCAAAGTATAGAGTATACTAAGAAAGAGATATGGCGAGTAACACGAACTCAACACCCTTAGACAGATCAATGTAATGGTATATGTTTTTGAAATTTGGTTGTAATGAAAAGTGATATCAGAAAAAGTAACTTCAAGTTTTGGTGTAATTGTAGCTAAAATTTGAAATTATAAATAATTTTTATATAGTGTTTTTAAAGATATTTTCTACAATTCACATATCAAAGAAAGCTCATAACCTAATCAATGTAATGGTACCATTTGTGTTCAAATTGATTGTAATCATAAAGAGATATGTGCTAGTTTAACTTGTATTTTTGTGCATAATATAAAGAAATGTGAAAATGTAAATAATTTTTTAAAAGACTTATTACAAGTTTTTCTTATAATTCACATATCAAAACAAAGCCCTTAGACAGATCAATGTAATGGTATATGTTGTTTGAAATTTGGTTGTAATGAAAAGTGATATCAGAAAAAGTAACTTCAAGTTTTGGTGTAATTGTAGCTAAAATTTGAAAATATAAATAATTTTTATATCGTGTTTTTAAAGATATTTTCTACAATTCACATATCAAAAGAAAGCTCATAACCTAATCAATGTAATGGTACCATTTGTGTTCAAATTGATTGTAATCATAAAGAGATATGTGCTAGTTTAACTTGTATTTTTAGCATAATATAAAGAAATGTGAAAATGTAAATAATTTTTTAAAAGACTTATTACAAGTTTTTCTTATAATTCACATATCAAAACAAAGCCTTTGTTGAGTCATGCTCATAAACCACAAAAACATGTTAAGGAAATAGTATGTGCTTAGTTTATTAATGTATCCGTTCCACACGGCTAAGAGCCAAGGAACAGTTATTGACGTTAGTTAAATTTCCTTATATACCATATATAGCGTAAACAGAGGAACTACTCCGCCAATAACAAATTTGTTGTTTGCAATAAATAGTATAAATGCTGCTCTGTAAAATAATAAAAATCAGTTCGATCATTAAGTTCACTCGTGGTTGTTACTCAAAGTATAGACTATACTAAGAAAGAGATATGGCGAGTAACACGAACTCAACACCCTTAGACAGATCAATGTAATGGTATATGTTTTGAAATTTGGTTGTAATGAAAAGTGATATCAGAAAAAGTAACTTCAAGTTTTGGTGTAATTGTAGCTAAAATTTGAAAATATAAATAATTTTTATACAGTGTTTTTTAAAGATATTTTCTACAATTCACATATCAAAAGAAAGCTCATAACCTAATCAATGTAATGGTACCATTTGTGTTCAAATTGATTGTAATCATAAAGAGATATGTGCTAGTTTAACTTGTATTTTTTGTGCATAATATAAAGAAATGTGAAAATGTAAATAATTTTTTAAAAGACTTATTACAAGTTTTTTCTTATAATTCACATATCAAAACAAAGCCCTTAGACAGATCAATGTAATGGTATATGTTGTTTGAAATTTGGTTGTAATGAAAAAGTGATATCAGAAAAAGTAACTTCAAGTTTTGGTGTAATTGTAGCTAAAATTTGAAAATATAAATAATTTTTTATATTGTGTTTTTAAAGATATTTTCTACAATTCACATATCAAAGAAAGCTCATAACCTAATCAATGTAATGGTACCATTTGTGTTCAAATTGATTGTAATCATAAAGAGATATGTGCTAGTTTAACTTGTATTTTTTGCATAATATAAAGAAATGTGAAAATGTAAATAATTTTTTAAAAGACTTATTACAAGTTTTTCTTATAATTCACATATCAAAACAAAGCCCTTAGACAGATCAATGTAATGGTATATATTGTTTGAAATTTGGTTGTAATGAAAAGTGATATCAGAAAAAGTAACTTCAAGTTTTGGTGTAATTGTAGCTAAAATTTGAAAATATAAATAATTTTTATATAGTGTTTTTAAAGATATTTTCTACAATTCACAAAGAAAGCTCATAACCTAATCAATGTAATGGTACCATTTGTGTTCAAATTGATTGTAATCATAAAGAGATATGTGCTAGTTTAACTTGTATTTTTTGCATAATATAAAGAAATGTGAAAATGTAAATAATTTTTAAAAGACTTATTACAAGTTTTTCTTCTAATTCACATATCAAAACAAAGCTCTTAGACAGATCAATGTAATGGTATATGTTGTTTGAAATTTGGTTGTAATGAAAAAGTGATATCAGAAAAAGTAACTTCAAGTTTTGGTGTAATTGTAGCTAAAATTTGAAATTATAAATAATTTTTTATATAGTGTTTTTTAAAGATATTTTCTACACTTCACATATCAAAAGAAAGCTCATAACCTAATCAATGTAATGGTACCATTTGTGTTCAAATTGATTGTAATCATAAAGAGATATGTGCTAGTTTAACTTGTATTTTTTGTGCATAATATAAAGAAATGTGAAAATGTAAATAATTTTTTAAAAGACTTATTACAAGTTTTTCTTATAATTCACATATCAAAACAAAGCCCTTAGACAGATCAATGTAATGGTATATGTTGTTTGAAATTTGGTTGTAATGAAAAAGTGATATCAGAAAAAGTAACTTCAAGTTTTGGTGTAATTGTAGCTAAAATTTGAAAATATAAATAATTTTTATATCGTGTTTTTAAAGATATTTTCTACAATTCACATATCAAAAGAAAGCTCATAACCTAATCAATGTAATGGTACCATTTGTGTTCAAATTGATTGTAATCATAAAGAGATATGTGCTAGTTTAACTTGTATTTTTGCATAATATAAAGAAATGTGAAAATGTAAATAATTTTTTAAAGACTTATTACAAGTTTTTCTTATAATTCACATATCAAAACAAAGCCTTTTGTTGAGTCATGCTCATAAACCACAAAACATGTTAAGGAAATAGTATGTGCGTAGTTTAGTTTATTAATGTATCCCTTCCCACACTGCTAAGAGCCAAGGAACAGTTATTGACGTTAGTTAAATTTCCTTATATACCATATATAGCGTAAACAGAGGAACTACTCCGGCCAATAACAATATTTGTTGTTTGCAATAAATAGTATAAATGCTGCTCTGTAAAATAATAAAAATCAGTTCGATCATTAAGTTCACTCGTTGTGTTATTCAAAGTATAGAGTATACTAAGAAAGAGATATGGCGAGTAACACGAACTCAACACCCTTAGAAAGATCAATGTAATGGTATATGTTTTTGAAATTTGGTTGTAATGAAAAAGTGATATCAGAAAAAGTAACTTCAAGTTTTGGTGTAATTGTAGCTAAAATTTGAAATTATAAATAATTTTTTATATAGTGTTTTTTAAAGATATTTTCTACAATTCACATATCAAAAGAAAGCTCATAACCTAATCAATGTAATGGTACCATTTGTGTTCAAATTGATTGTAATCATAAAGAGATATGTGCTAGTTTAACTTGTATTTTTTGTGCATAATATAAAGAAATGTGAAAATGTAAATAATTTTTTTAAAAGACTTATTACAAGTTTTTTCTTATAATTCACATATCAAAACAAAGCCCTTAGACAGATCAATGTAATGGTATATGTTGTTTGAAATTTGGTTGTAATGAAAAAGATATATCAGAAAAAGTAACTTCAAGTTTTGGTGTAATTGTAGCTAAAATTTGAAAATATAAATAATTTTTATATCGTGTTTTTAAAGATATTTTCTACAATTCACATATCAAAAGAAAGCTCATAACCTAATCAATGTAATGGTACCATTTGTGTTCAAATTGATTGTAATCATAAAGAGATATGTGCTAGTTTAACTTGTATTTTTGCATAATATAAAGAAATGTGAAAATGTAAATAATTTTTTAAAAGACTTATTACAACTTTTTCTTATAATTCACATATCAAAACAAAGCCTTTGTTGAGTCATGCTCATAAACCACAAAAACATGTTAAGGAAATAGTATGTAGTTTAGTTTATTAATGTATCCGTTCCCACACGGCTAAGAGCCAAGGAACAGTTATTGACGTTAGTTAAATTTCCTTATATACCATATATAGCGTAAACAGAGGAACTACTCCGCCAATAACAAAATTTGTTGTTTGCAATAAATAGTATAAATGCTGCTCTGTAAAATAATAAAAATCAGTTCGATCATTAAGTTCACTCGTGGTTGTTACTCAAAGTATACACTATACTAAGAAAGAGATATGGCGAGTAACACGAACTCAACACCCTTAGACAGATCAATGTAATGGTATATGTTTTGAAATTTGGTTGTAATGAAAAGTGATATCAGAAAAAGTAACTTCAAGTTTTGGTGTAATTGTAGCTAAAATTTGAAAATATAAATAATTTTTATACAGTGTTTTTAAAGATATTTTCTACAATTCACATATCAAAAGAAAGCTCATAACCTAATCAATGTAATGGTACCATTTGTGTTCAAATTGATTGTAATCATAAAGAGATATGTGCTAGTTTAACTTGTATTTTTTGGGCATAATATAAAGAACTGTGAAAATGTAAATAATTTTTTTAAAAGACTTATTACAAGTTTTTTCTTATAATTCACATATCAAAACAAAGCCCTTAGACAGATCAATGTAATGGTATATGTTGTTTGAAATTTGGTTGTAATGAAAAGTGATATCAGAAAAGTAACTTCAAGTTTTGGTGTAATTGTAGCTAAAATTTGAAATTATAAATAATTTTTTATATAGTGTTTTTTAAAGATATTTTCTACACTTCACATATCAAAAGAAAGCTCATAACCTAATCAATGTAATGGTACCATTTGTGTTCAAATTGATTGTAATCATAAAGAGATATGTGCTAGTTTAACTTGTATTTTTTGCGCATAATATAAAGAAATGTGAAAATGTAAATAATTTTTTTAAAAGACTTATTACAAGTTTTTTCTTCTAATTCACATATCAAAACAAAGCCTTAGACAGATCAATGTAATGGTATATGTTGTTTGAAATTTGGTTGTAATGAAAAGTGATATCAGAAAAAGTAACTTCAAGTTTTGGTGTAATTGTAGCTAAAATTTGAAATTATAAATAATTTTTTATATAGTGTTTTTTAAAGATATTTTCTACACTTCACATATCAAAAGAAAGCTCATAACCTAATCAATGTAATGGTACCATTTGTGTTCAAATTGATTGTAATCATAAAGAGATATGTGCTAGTTTAACTTGTATTTTTGTGCATAATATAAAGAAATGTGAAAATGTAAATAATTTTTTAAAAGACTTATTACAAGTTTTTCTTATAATTCACATATCAAAACAAAGCCCTTAGACAGATCAATGTAATGGTATATGTTGTTTGAAATTTGGTTGTAATGAAAAGTGATATCAGAAAAAGTAACTTCAAGTTTTGGTGTAATTGTAGCTAAAATTTGAAAATATAAATAATTTTTATATCGTGTTTTTAAAGATATTTTCTACAATTCACATATCAAAAGAAAGCTCATAACCTAATCAATGTAATGGTACCATTTGTGTTCAAATTGATTGTAATCATAAAGAGATATGTGCTAGTTTAACTTGTATTTTTTGCATAATATAAAGAAATGTGAAAATGTAAATAATTTTTAAAAGACTTATTACAAGTTTTTCTTATAATTCACATATCAAAACAAAGCCCTTAGACAGATCAATGTAATGGTATATTTGTTTGAAATTTGGTTGTAATGAAAAGTGATATCAGAAAAAGTAACTTCAAGTTTTGGTGTAATTGTAGCTAAAATTTGAAAATATAAATAATTTTTATATAGTGTTTTTAAAGATATTTTCTACAATTCACATATCAAAAGAAAGCTCATAACCTAATCAATGTAATGGTACCATTTGTGTTCAAATTGATTGTAATCATAAAGAGATATGTGCTAGTTTAACTTGTATTTTTAGCATAATATAAAGAAATGTGAAAATGTAAATTATTTTTTTAAAAGACTTATTACAAGTTTTTTCTTATTATTCACATATCAAAACAAAGCCCTTAGACAGATCAATGTAATGGTATATGTTGTTTGAAATTTGGTTGTAATGAAAAAGTGATATCAGAAAAAGTAACTTCAAGTTTTGGTGTAATTGTAGCTAAAATTTGAAATTATAAATAATTTTTTATATAGTGTTTTTTAAAGATATTTTCTACAATTCACATATCAAAAGAAAGCTCATAACCTAATCAATGTAATGGTACCATTTGTGTTCAAATTGATTGTAATCATAAAGAGATATGTGCTAGTTTAACTTGTATTTTTGTGCATAATATAAAGAAATGTGAAAATGTAAATAATTTTTTGACTTATTACAAGTTTTTCTTATAATTCACATATCAAAACAAAGCCCTTAGACAGATCAATGTAATGGTATATGTTGTTTGAAATTTGGTTGTAATGAAAAGTGATATCAGAAAAGTAACTTCAAGTTTTGGTGTAATTGTAGCTAAAATTTGAAAATATAAATAATTTTTATATCGTGTTTTTAAAGATATTTTCTACAATTCACATATCAAAAGAAAGCTCATAACCTAATCAATGTAATGGTACCATTTGTGTTCAAATTGATTGTAATCATAAAGAGATATGTGCTAGTTTAACTTGTATTTTGGCATAATATAAAGAAATGTGAAAATGTAAATAATTTTTTAAAAGACTTATTACAAGTTTTTCTTATAATTCACATATCAAAACAAAGCCTTTTGTTGAGTCATGCTCATAAACCACAAAAACATGTTAAGGAAATAGTATGTGCGTAGTTTAGTTTATTAATGTATCCGTTCCCACACGGCTAAGAGCCAAGGAACAGTTATTGACGTTAGTTAAATTTCCTTATATACCATATATAGCGTAAACAGAGGAACTACTCCTGCCAATAACAAAATTTGTTGTTTGCAATAAATAGTATAAATGCTGCTCTGTAAAATAATAAAATCAGTTCGATCATTAAGTTCACTGTGGTTGTTACTCAAAGTATACACTATACTAAGAAAGAGATATGGCGAGTAACACGAACTCAACACCCTTAGACAGATCAATGTAATGGTATATGTTTTTGAAATTTGGTTGTAATGAAAAAGTGATATCAGAAAAAGTAACTTCAAGTTTTGGTGTAATTGTAGCTAAAATTTGAAAATATAAATAATTTTTTATATAGTGTTTTTAAAGATATTTTCTACAATTCACATATCAAAAGAAAGCTCATAACCTAATCAATGTAATGGTACCATTTGTGTTCAAATTGATTGTAATCATAAAGAGATATGTGCTAGTTTAACTTGTATTTTTTGGGCATAATATAAAGAACTGTGAAAATGTAAATAATTTTTTAAAAGACTTATTACAAGTTTTTCTTATAATTCACATATCAAAACAAAGCCCTTAGACAGATCAATGTAATGGTATATGTTGTTTGAAATTTGGTTGTAATGAAAAAGTGATATCAGAAAAAGTAACTTCAAGTTTTGGTGTAATTGTAGCTAAAATTTGAAAATATAAATAATTTTTTATATCGTGTTTTTTGCAATAAATAGTATAGCTTGTATTTAATAATTTTTTATA
>NW_025813423.1:0-11000 GCF_021976095.1 Xenia sp. Carnegie-2017
TCATCCACGATGTATAACTTTTATACTTTTCACATTTTCTCAATCACCTATAACTTGATGAAATGTTACAAGCATAGTAAAATTTTCTGTCCTCTATTCAAAATTCGTTACCGATATTGGTTTCTGCGACCCCCCCGCCCTCCTCCAACAAAAAAAATTGACAGCGCGCCATTGCACCATACGCTTGCCCTAGTGATGAATGATAACTTGTACAATAAACGATAAAAGAGCACAATGGAGAAAGTCTTTTTAGTGAAAATATATAAATATTATCATCATAAATTTTATTTTGACTGTCGTTACTGCAAACGTGTGACTTCTTGGGACTTTGGATATTTAAATATATATGGCAACAATTTTTCCTATTTTACGCTACTTACTTTTTGCTAGAAATGAGCACTTTTATTTCTGTTAATGAAATAATACAAATCATAGTCATATTACCACCAATTATCATGTTTATATTATAAAAGGAAAACTTTTAAATACTACGAAAATGTCAAATATTAAATCTATCCAAACAGATACCTGCTGAAAAAGGAACGCTACAATCTTTCGAATTAAAACTCATTCATGTTATTCCAGTAATCTTTTCCCTAAATAAACTCTTAGCTCAGACAACTCATCTAACATCTCGTTAAGTTAGAAGAAGCATAAACTCAAATCAAACTTTAAGCATCTTCATCGGAGATGCGTCTCTTCTAAGAATACATGAAGAGAATTGGACCGTTTGAAATACAATTCATAAATTCTTGGTCATTGGCTCACTGAGCACTGGCAAAAGCAATAATTTAAATTCGGAGGTTATTTGCTGAATATTGAATGGCATTTTCAATTTCATTGTCTGCTTCAGGTAGTGGACTAAAAGGATGAAACATACTACGACAAACAAAGACATCTTGCAAACTCAACATAGCTATGAGTTCGATGGAAAAAATCAAGACACAATAATTCATTTGGTGATATTTTGACTCTATAAATTGTCTCCTGGGAAATGTTAACAACAAATGCAATATAAAGAATCTAGGTCCGAATGAAAATTAAAAAACAAATTACTTTAAAATCGGTTTTAATCTATAAAATAAACTAAGACATAACAAGTAAATTTAATGTACTTCATAAAACTTCTAAACATCCATGTTTGAAGTTCAGAAGTTAGTTGTTTGAAAGTAGTGCAATTTTTTATGATATAATTTAGTTTATATAGCAATAACTGTTGATTGTCCTTTGCCTAAAATTTACAAATTTCACCTAAAAAATTCGTATCTTTTCAAAATATATAAGATCAATGCAGATCACGATTCTGAGAAATAAACCAAATAGTTTCTCCTTCAGCGTTTCAGTTTAAAATTAAGATTTATTTTTTAGAGATGATTTCTTATCTGTAGCTTGATCAAAAATGATTACGCGACTACAAATAATCATCCAAGTTAGTCAGCTGAAATTTCAATTGAAAAAAACGTTTACTTTGTTATTTGTAACTAACTCAAAATCCTAAAGTCGCCTTAAATCGTTGATGGATATCAGTGGCATACAAAGCATGAGGACCTAGAGGGACATTATGAAACATGTACGTTTGGCGATAATTTATAACATGAAATCATTAGTGCGTAACAATTAATGATTTCTAAACTATAATTATCACAACACATAAATTTTATAGGGGTTGCTCCTTATACTACATTGGTGAAATCAGTTTAAATTGGCTTATAACTATTTGAAGCAAACAATGTGTAAAATGCCGTTTTCCCATGATTTGGAGACTTTCATGATGCTAACCATGGTGTAGAAACTTGCATGTTGCTAACCAAGGTGTGGAGACTTTCATGGTGTTAACCATGGTGTGAAGACTTACACGGTTTTAACCATGGTGTGGAGACTGTCATGATGATAACCAAGGTGTGGAGACTTACATGGTGTTAACCATGGTGTAGAAACTTGCATTGTGCCAATCATGGTGTAGAGGAAACTTGCATTGTGCCAACCATGATGTATAGACTCGCATTGTGCTAACCATGGTGTAGAAACTTGCATTGTGCCAACCATGGTGTAGAAACTTGCATTGCGCCAACCATGGTGTAGAAACTTGCATTGCGCCAACCATGGTGTAGAAACTTGCATTGTGCCAACCATGGTGTAGAAACTTGCATTGCGCCAACCATGGTGTAGAAACTTGCATTGCGCCAACCATGGTGTAGAAACTTGCATTGTGCCAACCATGGTGTAGAAACTTGCATTGCGCCAACCATGGTGTGAGAACTTGCATTGCGCCAACCATGTTGTAGAAACTTGCATTGCGCCAACCATGGTGTAGAAACTTGCATTGTACCAACCATGGTGTAGACGAAACTTGCATTGTGCCAACCATGGTGTAGAAATTTACATTGTGTTAATCATGATGTATAGACTTGCATTGTGCCAACCATGGTGTAGAAACTTACATGGTGTTAATCATGATGTATAGACTTGCATGGGCCAACCATGGAAGTTTGAGATTTACATGGGTTTTAAGAAAGGTAAGTCCATCCAAATAACTTAGCTTTCCTTCACCTGTGGTATTAACGATTTCAGAAAGTTTACCAAATTGTTGATTTTCAACAAAATATAAGAAGGTGATATTTTGCAATTCTTAAAATTCTTCAATTGGCAGTTCCTACGTATCTTCGTTTCCAATTCACAAAATAATGTAAACAATAGCTTCAAAAAATGGACTCTATCTTCTCAGGCTGTTGAACATCTTTAGTGTCGTTGTGATTTGTCGCTGTCATATTTTCTAATCTTATTGCGTCTTCATTCTTATAAGATGCTCCTTTTCGTGGAGAGGTATCTTCTGCTAGCCTTATTTGTGTGGTAAATTCCAAAAGACTGGTTAAAATGGTTACAACGATGATTGTGTAAAACGATACACGAAAGGTCAAACGAGAACCTTCTATGCATATTACAAACAAACTTCATCGTCTGCAAGCACACGCCATGTTTTGTGGGAATCAGAGTCTGTTGACGGCACGCCAGAAAGCAGACAATATGTATGTATAGTCAATTGTAATATCACAGATTAGTGACTGACAAAAGGTCATCTCTATTATTAATTTTGTATTGGGCGCTTTGCAAGTGTTGAGAGCTTTTGTAATCTTGTGCCACTTCATGAAAGAATCATTGATTGACATAGACCTCTCAGTAAGTAAATTAAAAATAAGTCCAAAGTATAAAATAAAGATTTAAATCCAACCTGAATGAGTCCTGCTCCCTTAATATAGCGATGAACGAAAGAAAGACGATGGATTGAGAATCATGATTGATTCCTTCCACAAAGCCACAGTATAAGGAATAAACATAGGTTTACTTTGATGTGCAACTTGCTGTTGTGGATATAATTAGACTAATGGCTGCCACTAGCCTGCCCAGCGCTTCTATTGATAAGGAAATGCATTTCACTGACTGCCGCTGAGCCAACTATGGCAGTCAAATGCGTGATAAGATATGAGTGGCATAAAAATTTTCAATAGAGTGGCTCAACTCTATGTTCCATATATATACTGCACGTGCCTAATGTCACGCATAAAACAAGATAGTTTTTAGCTAAAGTACTGTTCAAGTTTAAAAACAAACACCATGATCTTGCATTGTTCTCACTATCATTAAATATAAAGTTATAAAAATATTGTAACATGGGACCAATTAGAACACTAACGTAAACATAATTAGAGAAATGATGACTTTGTTAATCAGTTTAATAACAGAAGGTACAAGCAGCTTGTGTATTTTGTCGTGGGTTAGGTTTTAGAACAACACAAGCATGAAATTCTTTCCAATGACGTTTACATCTTCTTGGGGTTCAATACGGCTAAATGATGCATATCAAAAATGTCTTCTGATCTGCATATTAAAGATGAGCAGTTTTTTTCGACACAGCCTGTATGCATAAAAACTGGCAGGACCGTAGCTAGAACGTTAATTTGGGGTGGGGGTAGTGCATATTCATCTATCAGTTGTGCCCAACTGATTTCTTCAAAAAGCAAAATCACTTTCAAAAGAAGTCAGTCATGCACAACTTCCATTTGTTCTCATATGTTCGCGTTAGTTTAAATTCATGAACACGAAGCACACAAACATCGCACTTCACAAAAAATCAAAAACATTTTGTAGTTTCATACGTCTATAAACCACAATTAGTTCTTTGATGAACCAAGTTTATCTTGACTCTTGATAAAAAATCATTCCAGATTTCCTTAACTATATTTGCTCAAATATTGGAAAGTTTTCAAATATTTGGATTCGATCATTTCGAGGGTGTTTGGTATGGTACAACGTGTTCGCTACTCAAAAAAGTGGGCTGAGTGAAAGAACACAACGGTACTATCCTTAATGCAGTAAAAAGAACTTTAATGTCTGCACTGCATGTGCTGTGGGATTGTTAGCAATATACGTAGTGCTTGAACCAGGGAAATTTTTATTGGCGAGCCGCAGTACTTATGAAGCTTTAAGAAAAACTGAAAAAAATAGAGAGCAATAGTCATTTTGCGAAAAACATATTGCTGATAATATATGAACACATGACACATGAATAATATATGAACACATTTGACCGCCATGTTGGTGGTCAAACACAAGAGAATATTATATCAACATAGGAGATAGGTAGAACTGTGGAGATCGGTTGCAATTCCAAGAATAAATTTACAATTTAAATGCTTAGCATATTTTGAGTTGATACTTCCTATTTTTGGCGCTCGAAAACACAACACATTAAAAATAATATTACATAAACACGATTGCAAAGTTCTGTTGGTAGCTTTTCTCTTTCTTTGCAATAACGAACTGTTTTTCAAATTTGCATTCCCCAGTTTACACATATGACTTGTGCAAATTAGCATAATACGGATGATGTTCTTTCTCCTCCGACGAGCCGCGGTCTTTTTCTGTAAAGTGTTCATCTATTGTCTTCTCTTTCATAATTATTTTCCCATCATTATGATTATTGGGTGAATTTTCAGGGAAACTAAAAACAAAAAATTACTTCTTCACGTCTACACGGTGAAGTCTCTCTTCGGGCTGTACGTTGTATTATTTCTATGGAGTTTAAATGGGGATATATTCTCTATAGACTATCGGGGGAATTCTCTCTATAAATAAACTGCTTAATAAATTCTCTCTCGATAAGCTACCCTATCAAAATCTCTTTCAACACCCAGTCAACTTTCATTAAAGCGAGCATCAACAATGACTGTCGGCCACTCAACACATTTTAATACTCTTAAGCAAAACAAGAGCCCAGTATATTCTGCCTACAAAATGTTGTACGACAAATACTGCCAAAAATTGATATTTATATCAAATTATTTACTGTTTAAACGGTAATTTATATACTTGGAATGTAAATCATTCATGGAAGAACAAATAGATACAAGAGATCAAACTGATAGAAAGTGATCCATTTTAAAATAAAATCGCTAATTACGTTTTAACTTTTTTCAAAAATCCCCTAGTGTATGCCAAAGTGAAAATGGGACGGCAATTGATATTTTCTAGTCACTAACAACTTTTAGACAAACTTACAAATTTACATCTGAATGCTTCGGCATTTCCGGTTTACGATCATTATGCATTTTCTCAATTTCGCTATCCTTTCTTCCTTTTTTACGAAATCCTTTATCAAAACGGAATTTATCCCTCCTCGCATTTGGATCTCTTGGTAAAAGCGCAAAACTTTCGTTATCAGCCGGCGATGGAACTGGTGGTAAGGGAGAATTGCATTGAAATGGATCCATTTCTGGAGTCTTCACCTCGGATGGCGATAAATAGTCGTTCATTAGTTCACCTTGTACCTCGAGGTACCCTTGACCTCCCTGTCGAAGAGATGAATGTTGAGCAACAAGAAGCATACAAACAATGGCGTAGACTCTCCAAGATGGGGGAGGGGGAAACAAGTTAGAAAGATAATTTCTTTGTGGACAAGGACTGAAAATATTTGATGAAATTCAAATGGAAGAGTGGGCATAAAAATTTATGGAGATACCTGCCCCCTCCAGGATCCCTAAGCGATGCCACAACACATACACAGGCCTTTTTCCCGACATTAATAATTTCTATTTTAAGACACGACGCATATCAAGATACAACGTCAATTACACACCTCAGATGAAGTATAAAGCTCAATAATTTCGTCAAACATTTCAATAAGTTCGAGAAACAAGAGGCAAAGTAAATTACCAACCTCAGATGAAGTATGAAGTTCGATAATTTTGTCGAGGATTTTAACAAGTTCTGAAAATGTTGGCCTACAATCTTTATCCGCATGCCAACATTTCATCATAAGTGTCGATCTGCATGAAATAAAGTAAATCTTAAACTGAGTGAATTAATATCCTACGAAGAATTTTGACATAAATTCTTACATTTCTTCAGGACATGCATGAGGCGGTTCCATTCTATGCCCGCGTGCAAGTAAATCTGCAACCTCAGTTGGAAGAACATCAGGATAAGGTGTGCCACCTGTAAATAAACAAAATAGTCATGAAATCATTATTTCAATGATAACAAAAATAAGAAAACATTTGAACAGGAATCAAGCATCAAATCCAAATTAAATATTGTAGGTACTCAGTAGTTACCTAATGTGAACAATTCCCACAGTACAATACCAAATGACCAACTACATAGAAGAAAAAATTAGGCATGAAGTAGTGATAATTTGCCGAAAATTAACATGGTCTTCAATGCATGGACTTCATTCACTTCACTATTCTACAACTTACACATCGCTCTTTTCGGTGAAGAGTCTTTGAATAATTGCCTCAATAGCCATCCATTTCACTGGTAGTAATCCCTGCAAAAAAACAGTAGGATCAAAACATCATGTATGAGAACAGAATAAAGATACATATAAAGATTGTGTTGCTTTTTAATGTTGCTACACAAAAAATGATTACTAAACCCTAGTTGTGCAAGTTAAAACTGTATCTGTTCAGAAAAATAAGCAAATCAATATACATTTTTACAAAACAGTATTTATTCACGGTGGAAGTCTTAATATATTGACTGTCTTTGCCCACATCACGGGCAAGACCAAAATCGGCGATTTTGATGACGTAGTTATCAGTAACTAAAATATTCCTGGTTGCTAAATCCCTGTGAATACACTAGAAAGGAAAGAGTTCGTAAGTAAATAGTATACAAACACTTTCAACTTGTTTATCCATAACAAGGTACTACTATGGAAAGCTTGAAGCAAGAGAACATATACTTACTAGTCTCGAAGCAAGAATGAAGGAGAACATATACTTACTAGTCTCGAAGCAAGAATGAAGGAGAACATATACTTACTAGTCTCGAAGCAAGAATGAAGGAGAACATATACTTACTAGTCTCGAAGCAAGAATGAAGGAGAACATATACTTACTAGTCTTGAAGCAAGAATGAAGGAGAACATATACTTACTAGTCTCGAAGCAAGAATGAAGGAGAACATATACTTACTTCTAATGAAGCAAGAATGAAGGAGAACATATAACTTTAATGAATCTTGAAGCAAGAATAAAAGAGAACATATACTTACTAGTCATGAACCCAATAAGTTTAACATATACTTACTAGTCTCGAAGCAAGAATGAAGGATAACATATACTTTGTATTCTTAAGCAAGAATCTGAAATGAACATTTTAGTTATTCTTGAAGCAAGAAAATGAAAGAGAACATATACTTACTAATATTGAAAGCAAGAATGAAAGAGAACATTATAAATTTTTGGATGAGAGAAGAAAAATTCTATAAATAAAATGACCAGAATTCATATAAATTATAGTCTTCAAGATGAAATGAAAGATAAATCATAAAATTCCTTGCCTTGAGACCAAAATTAATATAACAAGGTTTTCTCAACTTGAACAAGTGAAAGAAAAAATACCTTTAAGAGTTTTTACGGCAACTTTTGCCGTTTTGTTGTTGTTCACGTAATGATTTCGTCGAACGGGTCCACCAAAACGACGTCTAGTTGATTTTCTTTTAGTGCTACCACGAGGATCAAACGCAACAATTCCCATTGCATCCGCCAAAAATACTTTGCCAAATGCACCGGAGCCAAGTTCTCGAGCTGCAAAAAATTTACAAACAATCTTCAATTTACAGAATGTTGATTATATAGTAAACTTTGCACTAGTACAACTAGCGTCTAAATACAAACGTGATTGTCCTAATAGCACTAATGGGGTCCGAAACAAATAAAAAAATTGCAGACCTTTAGCAAACAAACAACAAAATCTAGATATGTATTGCTTTGCAATAGACACCTCTTTCCAAGACCATTAAAAATTTTTGATCCCTCAACAGTGGTCTTTTCACTTGAGTTCCTAAACATTGAAACTCTTTCCTCAGGAATCAAACACCAAGCAGTTATACCTATTTTCTAAAGGTCCGCGTACACTCATGCCATATCGATGCACATAGTAGCGATAAAGCACACTTACCGAAGTTTAGTCTGTTTCTTGGAAACTCCCATTCCGCATCATAAGGTAACTTGTTGGTTTGCTTCGTGATCGGTGTGTGTGGATCTAACTTTTTGATGTAGTCAGTAAGTGGAGGCATGGTTAGAATGTAAAATCCTCCATAAGCTTTCTTTCGTTTATAAAGAATAACGGCAACAACGACAACAAGGCTGAGAATAATAAAGAAACTAATACCACCAACAACCATGGGAGTTTTGTTAGAATCTGCCTTTAGTGGTGCTTTGATGGCTGACCATCGACGACGAAAGCTACAGGTGAACATTGCAAAGAGGAACGTAGGTAAGTTATATGCTCAATATTTTATTTATATTCTGTCGATATTCGGCGTGACAAGACCTGAGACTGGTTTTTCAATGATGGTTTTGCTCAAAGTGTTAATGACAAAATTTTCAGCACACAGTTTTCTCAATTGACTTTAAACTTGAATGGCGTTAGTTTACTTCTATAGAAATTTAGAACCTTCTTTTCACTATAGTTAATTAGTACCACTGGGACATCAGATATATTATTATTTAAAGAAATAGTAGTTTTACTCCACAGTATGTAGTAAAATATCTTAACATTGCCATACTTATACACATATTCATCGAAACATGTATTCGTTAAACTGTTGTATTTTTAAACAAAATAAAACAAAGTTGGTGACAAAATTTTGTGTCATAAGCATTTTAACCTTGGATTAATTCAAAATTTTGTTTTAAATTCTGACGCGTATGGTGACATTCAAGTCGCCATTTCTTTTCTCTGTGCACAACAGCTTGTTTTTTGATTGGGAAAGGATAAAAATTGATAATAAATGAGAATTTCATGAATGGTTGCCACGAGAAAAACTTTTTTAGAAAAAGATCAACAATGCAATAATGTGCAATGAAGTGACAACAGAAAGTGAAGAATAAAAAGATAGATAGACAAACCCAATTCATGGTCTTCCGAGGTGATATTTAGACCATTCTGCGCGTAACAACGATAAGTTCCACTGTTGCCTTCTTCGAAAGACGCAAAATACAACACATTACTTCTATTTTCAAAAGGACTGAAGTTCGATGTAGTATCATCAAATTTCGTCCACCAAACTGTAGGTTTAGGATTGCCATCAGCATCACAGAAGAGAGTAAACTCTAGGCTGATTTCTGGTTTAATCTCTGAAAATGGCTTAATAACTGGAGGAGCTGAAATTTAAGAAAATTACGTACTTATCTTTCCAACTAACAATTTGCTTTTGAAATAAGCCAATTGCTATAATAATATACAAGCGCATGCGTATTAAAGATTTCATCCTATTCTAACGAAAGCAAAATATTTACAAGTCGTCCGAATAAAGTATTGCAGTGAGATAAGTTTAAAAATTGTGAAAAGATATTTTCTATCAATGATTATTGATATTTTCGATAAATACACATAGTGCTCAAGACGTGATACCTCAAAGAGCATTAATGTAACATTTAACAACAGTTTAAATTTTTTAAAAAATACGTAAAACGCGATCGTAGCATTCTTACAACAAAAAAGTCATTCTTTAAATGTTTAGCTGCCAACAATTTATGAACCTACCAAGTATTTCCACTTTGGCCTTTGCTGTCTTATTGCCAAGAGAATTGCGAGCTGTACATGAAAACTCGCCTAAATGCTCTTTGTAATCAGCTTTACAAATCACCAGTACATCTGCTTTGGATTTCATATAAATCCCCCCGATCATACCCTCACATTGATCTGTTTTAGATATATCATTGCTTTTCTTAAATTTTATTACTTCGCCGTCTTTTTTCCATTCGATTTCAGGAGGAGGATAACCGGATGCATGACAATCGATTTCAAAAGAAGAATCCTGTCTTTGTACAATATTGTTGAGGGAAACGTTTGGTGCCATCAATACTACAAGAGAAACACCAGATCATGATGGGAAAACTGTTCAAAACAAGAACAAGCGCGACCGTCAACCATGATAACCAGACACAAACAAGAATTAACTAGTGGTCTAGGGTATGAGCAGAGAATATAGTATTTACCTCGCACACTCAAAGTGATCGTCTCAACTACTAAAACTCCAGCGAAATGACCATAACATGTGTATGTACCACTATCACTGACGTTGACATTATCGATAAAAAGAGAATTGTATACGCTGTTATTTATTGATGTATTGACTATTTCCACTCGCGAACCAACGTAAATAGGTTTGTTGTTAAATGTCCAACTGATAAGAGTAGATGTTTGGGAAGTAACTTTACAAGACAACTTCGCCTTTTTCATTTCATCAACAAATACATGATGTTCAACTGCTTGCAATGGCTTAGAACCTAAACCATAAACGAAAATTATAAATTAACCTTCTTACTCGGGTTCATACGATTTAATTAAAACGAAAACGGAAGAGAAAAACGATCACTAATAAGCATTTTGCATGGGGTTGAAAAAAACTTCACTGATCAAATTAGATCGGTTAATGTCCTTGCGTGTGAACATGTATAGTCATGAACAGCGCGTATTCGTAAAATTACC
>NW_025813424.1:0-1036 GCF_021976095.1 Xenia sp. Carnegie-2017
GGGTTAGTTGGTTATTTGTCCACTAGGGAGGGGAGGGTTAGTGACAAAAGTACCTTTGTAGAGTAGGGACGGTAGTTAAATAGACACTATGGAGGGGAGGGTTAGTAGGTCATTTGTCCACTAGGGAGGGGAGGGTAAGTAGGTCATTTGTCAACTAGGGAGGGGAGGGTTAGTAGACAAAAGTTCCCTGGTAGGGTAGGGACAGTAGTTAAATAGACACTAGGGAGGGGAGGGTTAGTAGACAAAAATGTAATTAGGGTGGGGAGGGTGAGTAGACAAAGCATGCTGATCACGTGACATACTAATGTCGGCCATATTTGTTTTCACTTGTGATACATTTCATATGTTCTCTTTGCTTTTATCGTCTTGTATTTAATGGTATTGTGCGATTTTTTACTATTAGTTATACAATTTGTACTTATACTTTCTAATTTTATGCTTTTCTACATTTATACTTTTGTATTTTTATACTTTCATACGTTTGTACGTTTGTACTTTTATACATTTGTACTTTTACTTATACACGTAAATACTTGAGCTTATATACTTTGTCAATATACGTATACACTTTTACTTATATACTTTGTACTTATACGTATACACTTTTACTTCTAATTCAACATTTCAACATTTATACATTTATACAATTATAAACTTATATACTTCTACACTTATATACATTTATACTTATATACTTATATACTTATATACTTATAAACTTATATAGTAATATACTTATGCACTTATGCACTTATACACTTATATACTTATGCACTTATGCACTTATACACTTATAAACTTATACTTAAAGAATTATACACTTATATAATTATACACTTATGTACTTATACACATCTACTTCTATTTATACCACAAAGAAAAACAAGGAAGAAGGAAAGCAAGGAACAAGGATGTAAGAGAGACAAATGAAGGAATGAGCAGGGCTAGGTATAAAAGGAAAGAAGGGAGATAAGGATGTGTAGTACTTAGTAGGTAGGGAGGAAGGAAAGGCAAGTAGAGAAGTAACACCAGGCAG